>NW_027259793.1:0-23332 GCF_045791955.1 Oncorhynchus clarkii lewisi
CCTCCTCCTACTGTCATCTCTGCCTGACCTCCACCCACTGTCATCTCTGCCTGACCTCCACCCACTGTCATCTCTGCCTGACCTCCTCCCACTGTCATCTCTGCTTGACCTCCACCCACTGCCATCTCTGCTTGACCTCCACCCACTGTCATCTCTGCTTGACCTCCACCCACTGTCATCTCTGCCTGACCTCCTCCCACTGTCATCTCTGCTTGACCTCCACCCACTGCCATCTCTGCTTGACCTCCACCCACTGTCATCTCTGCCTGACCTCCACCCACTGCCATCTCTGCCTGACCTCCTCCCACTGCCATCGCTGCCTGACCTCCACCCACTGTCATCTCTGCCTGACCTCCACCCACTGTCATCTCTGCCTGACCTCCACCCACTGTCATCTCTGCCTGACCTCCTCCCACTGTCATCTCTGCCTGACCTCCTCCCACTGTCATCTCTGCTTGACCTCCACCCACTGCCATCTCTGCTTGACCTCCACCCACTGTCATCTCTGCTTGACCTCCACCCACTGCCATCTCTGCTTGACCTCCACCCACTGTCATCTCTGCTTGACCTCCACCCACTGCCATCTCTGCTTGACCTCCACCCACTGTCATCTCTGCTTGACCTCCATCCACTGCCATCTCTGCTTGACCTCCACCCACTGTCATCTCTGCCTGACCTCCACCCACTGTCATCTCTGCCTGACCTCCACCCACTGCCATCTCTGCCTGACCTCCTCCCACTGCCATCGCTGCCTGACCTCCTCCCACTGTCATCTCTGCCTGACCTCCACCCACTGTCATCTCTGCCTGACCTCCTCCCACTGTCATCTCTGCCTGACCTCCTCCCACTGCCATCTCTGCCTGACATCCTCCCACTGTCATCTCTGCCTGACCTCCTCCCACTGTCATCTCTGCCTGACCTCCTCCCACTGCCATTGCTGCCTGACCTCCTCCCACTGCCATCTCTGCCTGACCTCCTCCCACTGTCATCTCTGCCTGACCTCCACCCACTGTCATCTCTGCCTGACCTCCTCCCACTGTTATCACTGCCTGACCTCCTCCCACTGTCATCTCTGCCTGACCTCCTCCCACTGTCATCTCTGCCTGACCTCCTCCCACTGTCATCGCTGCTTGACCTCCACCCACTGTCATCTCTGCCTGACCTCCACCCACTGCCATCTCTGCCTGACCTCCACCCATCTCTGTAATACTCTAAAGCGAAATAAAGCCTGACTGAAATGACATTGAATACACTGCAAATTCAGTTGTTTAAAAATATATAAAAGAACCTTGAAGATTATGGAGAAACATCTCCCCTCCACCGGCTCCTCTGTGTTCTTCCTCAGACCCTCCGATTGACGGCCAGCACGCACCGCCGAGATGTCCTTAATGGAGACTGTAGAGGAGAGGAGACGAGAGGAGAGGGAGGGGGCGGGGTTATTGTCTACAACAGGATCGCTCAGACTATATTGTAAAGCAACTTTGAATACCAAAGAACCAGTGCTGCCCGACTCGTCACCCACATTAAGTCCTGGCAGCACATCACCCCTGTCAAATCAAATCAAATTGTATTTGTCACATGCGCCGAATACAACAGGTATTGACAGGAATACAACTTCACCGTGAAATTGCCCAGTCCTCCCCCAGCAGGGATTACAAGATCCTCTTTCTGATCTACAAAGCCCTTCACCACCTTGCCACCCCCCCCCCCCCCCCCCCTTACTTCTCTTCTCCACTACCAACTACACTCCATTCCACAACAGCAGGCCACCTTATCATCCTCAGGTTGAAGCTCCAGAGTTTCAGCGACAGGGCCTTCTCCAGGGTTGATCAAGAGTTTCAGCGACAGGGTCTTCTCCAGGGTTGATCAAGAGTTTCAGCGACAGGGCCTTCTCCAGGGTTGATCAAGAGTTTCAGCGACAGGGTCTTCTCCAGGGTTGATCAAGAGTTTCAGCGACAGGGCCTTTTGCAGAGTTTCAGCGACAGGGCCTTCTCCAGGGTTGATCAAGAGTTTCAGCGACAGGGTCTTCTCCAGGGTTGATCAAGAGTTTCAGCGACAGGGTCTTCTCCAGGGTTGATCAAGAGTTTCAGCGACAGGGCCTTCTCCAGGATTGATCAAGAGTTTCAGCGACAGGGCCTACTCCAGGGTTGATCAAGAGTTTCAGCGACAGGGCCTTCTCCAGGGTTGATCAAGAGTTTCAGCGACAGGGTCTTCTCCAGGGTTGATCAAGAGTTTCAGCGACAGGGTCTTCTCCAGGGTTGATCAAGAGTTTCAGCGACAGGGCCTTTTGCAGAGTTTCAGCGACAGGGCCTTCTGCAGGGTTGATCAAGAGTTTCAGTGACAGGGCCTTCTCCAGAGTTTCAGTGACAGGGCCTCCTCCAGGGTTGATCCTAGGCTCTAGAACTCCCTCCCTCATCTTTCTGTCCCCCCTGAAGTCCTAACTCTTTGACCCCCCCCCCCACACACACACACACACACACACACAAGCAATGCAATACACTACAAAGACACTCCTCTCTCCATACTGAGCACCACCTAACCTAAAACCTTAACCTACCCCTTACCCTAAACCGGGTCTGAATTCTAACCCCAATCCCGCCCCTTACCCTAAACCGGGTCTGTATTCTAACCCCAATCTCGCCCCTTACCCTAAACAGGGTCTGTATTCTAACCCCAATCCCGCCCCTTACCCTAAACCCGGGTCTGTATTCTAACCCCAATCCCGCCCCTTACCCTAAACAGGGTCTGTATTCTAACCCCAATCCCGCCCCTTACACTAAACAGGGTCTGTATTCTAACCCCAATCCCGCCCCTTACCCAAAACAGGGTCTGTATTCTAACCCAAATCCCGCCCCTTACCCTAAACCCGGGTCTGTATTCTAACCCCAATCCCGCCCCTTACCCTAAACAGGGTCTGTATTCTAACCCCAATCCCGCCCCTTACACTAAACAGGGTCTGTATTCTAACCCCAATCCCGTCCCTTACCCAAAACAGGGTCTGTATTCTAACCCCAATCCCGCCCCTTACCCTAAACCCGGGTCTGTATTCTAACCCCAATCCCGCCCCTTACCCTAAACAGGGTCTGTATTCTAAACCCCAATCCCGCCCCTTACCCTAAACCCGGGTCTGTATTCTAACCCCAATCCCGCCCCTTACCCTAAACCCGGGTCTGTATTCTAACCCCAATTCCACCCCTTACCCTAAACCCGGGTCTGTATTCTAACCCCAATCCCGCTCCTTACCCTAAACAGGGTCTGTATTTTAACCCCAATCCCGCCCCTTACCCTAAACCCGGGTCTGTATTCTAACCCCAAACCCGCCCCTTACCCTAAACCCCGGTCTGTATTCTAACCCCAATCCCGCCCCTTACCCTAAACCCGGGTCTGTATTCTAACCCCAATCCCGCCCCTTACCCTAAACCCGGGTCTGTATTCTAACCCCAATCCCGCCCCTTACCTTAAACCCGGGTCTGTATTCTAACCCCAATCCCGCCCCTTACCCTAAACCCGGGTTTGTATGTTAATCCCAACCCCGCCCCTTACCCTAACCCCGGGTTTGTATGTTAATCCCAACCCTCTCCTCTCCATATACTGATACATCACACTCTTTCCCTTCCTTGACCCACCCCTCTCTTTTTTCATGTTTTGATAGTCTGATGTTGTTTGGTTTTGACTACTGTTTTTATTTTATTCATATTTTTTTTAAACTTTGGGTCCATTAAAAAGCACTCCATAAATCCCATGTATAATTATTATTATAAAAGCACTCACATAGAAAAAGAGCAATGAAAGATCATTTGAATAAACAGGAAGTCACATAGGAAACGTGCAAAAGACAGTTAAGGTTTGGCGTTCCCTAGAACCAGGAATTACTTTATACTAATTCTGCGTGGATTGACTACTACGATGGGAAGTTTTTTTGTGTGTACTTTGGATACTAAATTGCCTGAGGCTTTTGTTTCAGTAGTCTTCTGTGTATGTTCTGCATTCAAATGAACTTTGCTTTGTGTCATAAAATATAATAGACTATAAAAATACTCATAAACCAGCTCTGGAAATTTCCACTCAAGATTACAGAATTGACAAAAAAAAAAAAAACACACCATTTCAAAGTATATAAAAGATCAAATACAAAAAAAAAAGATTTAGGCCCTTGAAACCCCAAAATGCCTTCAAATTCTTTCTTTATCTCCTTTTTTTGTAAAAAAAAAACAAAAAAAAAGCTTATCCAATGAAAACACTCATTTCTCTCTGACTTAGAGACCTGTCTGTGCTAAGAGTGACTAAGAAAGCCATAAACTCCTGTCACCATAGTTATTATCAAACTCTCAGGGGTGACAGACTTTTATGGTCTATCAGACTTTTATGGTCTGTGAACCTAAAGATTTAACCCATAAAAAGGTGCCATCATGAAGCTGAATAAAATATCAAATCATGTCAAGTAGTAGTATTACGTATTGTAGTATACGTATTTAAATCTAGCGGCCTAAATAAAATAAATAAAAAACTATCCACATTTTTCGTTCATCTAAATTAATGCCAGATTAGATACCTGTACATATTGCAGTAATTACCATAAGAGAAAAATATAATCGTTTTTTATCTGACCTGAGTGTAAAGGTAGAGGATTCTGGATACTGGATACTGGATACTGGATTCTAAAACATTCCCTACCCTAACCACTCCTGTAGATCTTAGGACTGTGTTTTATTTTACCTATATTTAACTAGGCAAATCAGGTAAGGACAAATTCTTATTTACAATGACGGCCTGCCCCTACCTGGGCGACGCTGGGCTAATTGTGCGTCGCCCTATGGGACTCCCAATCACGGCCAGTTGTGGTACAGCCTGGAATTGAACCAGGGTCTGTAGTGACACCTCTAGCACTGAGATGCAGTGCCTTAGACCGCTGCGCCACTCGGGAGATAGGTTTCACCTTAAGGTAATTACAGGGACTGTGTGTGGAATGGGCTTGGTCAATCCCTCAGCTCTTCTGATAGAGTAACTCAGTCGTAGATGTGGCCATTTACAGATAGTTAGCCTTCCTGAGAACTTAACTGAGAACTACCTCAGCCTCAGGGCTCAGGGAGATAAGGACCTACCTGGCTGCCACAGGTGTGGCTGTGAGACAGACAATGACAAGGCCATGCACTGCATTACTGGTGCACCGACTAATTGACCATCTCTGCCTTTAGCCGTAGTAGGACTCCCATGTTCACCAGCAGGGGTTAAATAGGGGAGGGGTTGTAGGGTTAGAAAGTAATAAAGGATTATTTTTTTTAAATATATGTATGTATGTATGTATGTATGTATGTATGTATGTATGTATGTATGTACAGTACCAGTCAAAAGTTTGGACACAACTACTCATTCCAGTGTTTATCTTTATTTTTACTATTTTCTACCTTGTAGAATAATAGTAAAGACATTTCAACTATGAAATAACACATATGGAATCATGTAGTAACCAACCAAAAAGGTGCATATTTTATATTTGAGATTCTTCAAAGTAGCCACCCTTTGCCTTGATGACAGCTTTGCACACTCTTGGCATTCTCACAACCAGCTTCATGAGGTAGTCACCTGGAATGCATTTCAATTAACAGGTGTGCCTTGATAAAAGTGAATTTGTGTAATTTATTTTGTTCGTAATGTAATGCGTTTGAGCCAATCAGTTGTGTTGTGACAAGGTAGGGGTGGTATACAGAAGATAGCCCTATTTGGTAAAAGACCAAGTCCATGTTATGGCAAGAACAGCTCAATTAAGCAAAGAGAAATGACAGTCCATCATTACTTTAAGACATGAAGGTCAGTCAATAGGGAACATCTCAAGAACTTTTAAAGTTTCTTCAAGTGCAGTCGCGAAAACCATCAAGCGCTATTTTGAAATAGCTTTGGGGGTGCTTTGCTGGTGACACTGTCAGTGATTTATTTAGAATTCAAGGCACACTTAACCAGCATGGCAACCACAGCATTCTGCAGCAATACGCCATCCCATCTGGTAGGCACTTAGTGGGACTATCATTTGTTTTTCAACAGGACAATGACCCAACACACCTCCAGGCTGTGTAAGGGCTACTTGACCAAGGAGAGTGATGGAGTGCTTAATCTGATGACCTGGCCTCCACAATCACCCTACCTCAACCCAATTGAGATGGTTGGGGATTAGTTGGACCGCAGAGTGAAGGAAAAGCAGCCAACAAGTGCTCAGCATATGTGGAAACTCCTTCAAGACGGTTGGAAAAGCAGTCCAGGTAAAGCTGGTTGAGAGAATGCCAAGAGTGTGCAAAGCTGTCATCAAGGCTACTTTGAAGAATCTAAAATCTAAAATCTATTTTGATTTGTTTAACACTTTTTTGGTTACTACATGACTCCATACGTTTTATTTCATAGTTTTGATGTCTTCACTTGTAGATATAGTAAAAAAAACCCACAAAAAACACCTTGAATGAGTAGGTGTGTCCAAACTTTGGACTGGTACTGTATATGTGTGTATGTATGTATATGTATATATATATTTGCAAAACATAGATATGGGGGATTGGAAGTGATGCAGACAATTACATTGATGGAAGCTACAATCTATCTGCAATATTAAAGCTGATCAACCCCCCCATCTTTAAATCACCTCTAAGTATTCCCCCTGAGATAAAACCCCCGTTTTTTAATCTCCTAAATCCACCCTTATCTCCCAATGGAGATCATAGAAGAACATTGAAAACAGAACAAAGAGCCAACAAACTCCTATCCACCACACCCCAACACTAGAGACAGACGGTCGGGGAGATGGACAGTCATACACACATGTGGATGGATTGCACCATGGTGGTTTTCACGGACAGCACTCACAGGTCTGTTTGAACTTGAAGGTCTTCTTGGACTCGTGCCACATGGTCTGGCAGTCCTCCTGTAGCTTGTAGAAGCGGGTCTTCTTCCAGGAGGAAGATCTCACCTTCAGAAGGTCTCCACCCACCAGCAGGAACTGGAGGTCTGTGTCCCCCTCCATACCTGAGGACGGGAGAGACAGAGTGTCAGGAGGATAGTAGCTACTGTATAGGCAATGAAGGCAGGTTATTATTGGAGGTTCACGTCTCCCTCAGAAGGGAAAGATATAAAATACAGACTATCAAGACAATAAAGTGATGCTGTAAGAAGAAGACTTAGCTGGATCAATAAAAAATATATAAAAAAATAATGGAGCCTATAAGGGACAGATCGAAATGAACTGGGTGAGAGGGGTGGTCCAAATTAAGGGAAGGTTGACCACAAGGGAGGGAGGGTGGTTTTTATTGGCCATAGGGGAGGGGGAGGTGGTTTTTATTGGCCACAAGGGAGAGTAGGGTGGTTTTTATTGGCCATAGGGGAGGGTAGGGTGGTTTTTATTGGCCACAAGGGAGAGTAGGATGGTTTTTATTGGCCACAGGGGAGGGTAGGGTGGCTTTTATTGGCCACAGGGGAGGGTAGGGTGGTTTTTATTGACCACAAGGGAGGGAGGGTGGTTTTTATTGGCCACAGAGGAGGGTAGGGTGGTTTTTATTGGCCACAGGGGAGGGGAGGGTAGTTTTTATTGGCCACAGGGGAGGGTAGGGTGGTTTTTATTGGCCACAGGGGAGGGTAGGGTGGTTTTTATTGGCCACAAGGGAGGGGAGGGTAGTTTTTATTGGCCACAGGGGAGGGTAGGGTGGTTTTTATTGGCCACAGGGGAGGGGAGGGTGGTTTTTATTGGCCACAGGGGAGGGGAGGGTAGTTTTTATTGGCCACAGGGGAGGGTAGGGTGGTTTTTATTGGCCACAGGGGAGGGTAGGGTGGTTTTTATTGGCCACAGGGGAGGGTAGGGTGGTTTTTATTGGCCACAGGGGAGGGGAGGGTAGTTTTTATTGGCCACAGGGGAGGGTAGGGTGGTTTTTATTGGCCACAGGGGAGGGTAGGGTGGTTTTTATTGGCCACAGGGGAGGGGAGGGTGGTTTTTTTGCCTGTTTTGCATGTTATTTTGCCATTACTATGTGTCACATATTTTTTTTATTTCACCTTTATTTAACCAGGTAGGCAAGTTGAGAACAAGTTCTCATTTACAACTGCGACCTGGCCAAGATAAAGCAAAGCAGTTCGACAGATACAACGACACAGAGTTACACATGGAGTTTTCACATATCAGTTTTCAAACTATGTAAAAAATATACACTACCGTTCAAAAGTTTGGGGTCACTTTTTTGAAAGAAAAGCTGATTTTTTTGTCCATTAAAATAACATCAAATTGATCAGAAATACAGTGTAGACAGTGTAAATGTTGTAATGGCCTGTAACGATCGTGTGTGGTGGAAGAAGGTGAGGACCAAAGCGCAGCGTGGTAAGTGTTCATGTTTTTAATAAAATAACTGAACACTAAACAAAACAACAAATGACAAACGAACAGTCCCGTAAGGTGAATGAAAAAACACTAAACAGGAAATAAACACCCACAACTCAAAAGTGAAACCAGGCTACCTAAGTATGATTCTCAATCAGGGACAACGATTGACAGCTGCCTCTGATTGAGAACCATACCAGGCCGAACACAGAAAATCCCAAATTATAGAAAAAATAACATAGACAACCCACCCAACTCACGCCCTGACCATACAGAAACAAAGACATAATAAAATAACTAAGTTCAGAACGTGACATGGCCATTGTATCTGGAAACTGCAGATTTTTTTATTCATGCAATATCTACATAGGCGTACAGAGGCCCATTTCCAGCAACCATCACTCCTGTATTCCAATGTTGTAAAGCACCATAAATCCAGAGAAAGACAGACTTTGATGACAAAATTTACCCACGAGGGACCGCCGCCCCACCTTCCTGTTCCAAGTGAGCACAGCACAACAAGGTGAGTCCAAAAATGTGAGTAACAGACAGATATTGAAGGGGAAATCAACAAAGTGAAGGGGTCCAACTGAGTCTAATATTGCGCTGATCCGCGTAATGATGGTGTAACGTCTCCTTCCATATCACACTCTCAAACACATAGATCCCCTGAACGCAGCTCACTCTCCAGATCCCAATCACCTGAATTCTGATCACCTGTTCACACATCTGTATGTCATTATCACACACTATTTAGTTCAGGTCTTTGCACCCCGTCATTGTGAGGTATTGGTTGTTTTGTGACACACTTCGGAGCTCTGTTTTTCCAGTAATTTAATCCTCACGTGTATGATAGTTTTTGCCTGCCTCACTAACGATGCCTTTGGCCTATCGGATTTCCTGTTATCAACCTATTGCCTGATCTCCCGGACAATGTTACTAGCCTTTTCCCTGCCTGTACTGTTGCCTTTTTGTACCCCCTGTGTATGACCACCTGCCCCTGGACTCAGCTACCTGCCTCCTCCTGTGTATGACCTTCTGCCCCTGGACCCAGCTACCTGCCTCCTCCTGTGTATGACCTACTGCCTGCCCCTGGACCCAGCTACCTGCCTCCTCCTGTGTATGACCACCTGCCCCTGGACTCAGCTACCTGCCTCCTCCTGTGTATGACCTTCTGCCCCTGGACCCAGCTACCTGCCTCCTCCTGTGTATGACCTTCTGCCCCTGGACCCAGCTACCTGCCTCCTCCTGTGTATGACCACCTGCCCCTGGACTCAGCTACCTGCCTCCTCCTGTGTATGACCTTCTGCCCCTGGACCCAGCTACCTGCCTCCTCCTGTGTATGACCTTCTGCCCCTGGACCCAGCTGCCTGCCTCCTCCTGTGGTCCTTTACAAATAAACACCTGCTGCGCCCTGTGCTTGAAACCAGCTCTCTGTCTCCCATCGTGTTCATTACAGATGGTGACAGGTGTGCGTAATGATGTTAAATGATTTATAGTTCTATTTTTTGATACATTTAAAACCAAATACTTTTATTAAAGTAGTATTTACTGGATGACTTTCCCTTCTACTTGAGTCCTTTTCTTTTAAGGTATCTTTAACTTTTACTCAAGTATGATAATTGGGTACTTTTTCCACTTTTTCCACTGCTATTTGCTTGGCTAGTTATAGCCTAATGTTAGCTAGCTAACATTGAACCTGGTTGGTTAGCTACCTGCAGATTCATGCAGGGTAGTATTGTCGTGAGTTGGGATTATGGTTCATTGTTTAACTAGCTAGCTAGCTAGCTACATATCTACGGGACATGTGGAGGTATCCATTTCAATAGAATGTCACTGCGACAACTGTTGATAGACATAGCTGGTAAATTCGCTCTGGCTATCTACTCCGATTTCAGACCACGGGTAAGATAGTCTAGCTAGCTTCATTTTCAGATATGACATGTTTCTAATTTTGACATAAAGTATTTTAATTTCAAGTGAGTGTGTACTGTTAGCTAGCTAGCTGAATGGGTGTAGACAAAGAAGAGCTCTCCAGTAGATGCCAAAACCAAAAGGCCATTTTCTCAAAAGTGAGGTTACAAGTTTATCAACTTTCAAAGCAGAATTACTTTCCCGTTGTTCCTCAAATGCAGTGTATGATATACCATTTTGTAGCTTTGCGTCTCTGCTTTTATTCAACGTAAAAATTAAAAATAAACACAATTTTAAATTTTGATACATAAAACTGAATCAAGGTGGTCGGTCACATATGTATTTTTTTTCTACTGACAAATCAAATCCATGGGTCAGTAACCAGCAGGTAGCCTAGTGGTTAGAGTGTTGGGTCAGTAACCAGCAGGTAGCCTAGTGGTTAGAGTGTTGGGTCAGTAACCAGCAGGTAGCCTAGTGGTTACAGTGTTGGGTCAGTAACCAGCAGGTAGTCTAGTGGTTAGAGTGTTGGGTCAGTAACCAGCAGGTAGCCTAGTGGTTAGAGGGTTGGGTCAGTAACCAGCAGGTAGCCTAGTGGTTAGAGCGTTGGGTCAGTAACCAGCAGGTAGCCTAGTGGTTAGAGTGTTGGGCCAGTAACCAGCAGGTAGTCTAGTGGTTAGTGTTGGGTCAGTAACCAGCAGGTAGCCTAGTGGTTAGAGTGTTGGGTCAGTAACCAGCAGGTAGCCTAGTGGTTAGAGTGTTGGGTCAGTAACCAGCAGGTAGTCTAGTGGTTAGAGCGTTGGGTCAGTAACCAGCAGGTAGCCTAGTGGTTAGAGTGTTGGGTCAGTAACCAGCAGGTAGCCTAGTGGTTAGAGTGTTGGGTCAGTAACCAGCAGGTAGCCTAGTGGTTAGAGTGTTGGGTCAGTAACCAGCAGGTAGCCTAGTGGTTAGAGTGTTGGGCCAGTAACCAGCAGGTAGCCTAGTGGTTAGAGCGTTGGGCCAGTAACCAGCAGGTAGCCTAGTGGTTAGAGTGTTGGGTCAGTAACCAGCAGGTAGCCTAGTGGTTAGAGTGTTGGGTCAGTAACCAGCAGGTAGTCTAGTGGTTAGAGCGTTGGGCCAGTAACCAGCAGGTAGTCTAGTGGTTAGAGCGTTGGGCCAGTAACCAGCAGGTAGTCTAGTGGTTAGAGCGTTGGGTCAGTAACCAGCAGGTAGTCTAGTGGTTAGAGCGTTGGGCCAGTAACCAGCAGGTAGTCTAGTGGTTAGAGCGTTGGGTCAGTAACCAGCAGGTAGTCTAGTGGTTAGAGCGTTGGGTCAGTAACCAGCAGGTAGTCTAGTGGTTAGAGCGTTGGGTCAGTAACCAGCAGGTAGTCTAGTGGTTAGAGCGTTGGGTCAGTAACCAGCAGGTAGTCTAGTGGTTAGAGCGTTGGGCCAGTAATCCCAACTACTCATTAGTTATTAAGTATTTTTGTGTGGCCTCATCAAAAGCGTGAGCTATATAATCTTTATAAATACTGTAGCGACCCTGGTGTATAATCGCGGGTATCGACTTCCGCCACTTGAGCTTGTTTTTTTTTCGGTATTATTAAACAGTAACATGCAAAACATAAACATAACAGCCTGGACGAAACCATAAAAAAATATGAGAAAAAAAAACACAAATCTTGCTACAGTGTAATGAAACAGGCAAGGAGTGCGGCCCGAGCCCTCAACCATCTGGCTCATAGCCACGCGAAAATCGACTGTGCCACAAAACCATGCTTCAGTGGCAGAGTCGATATCCGCACATATACACCAGGGTCGCTACAATACTATATAACTGTAGGGAGTATGGAAAGAGTGCTATTGAATTTAGATAGTGTAGGGATATAGAGCTTTTGAATGTTAGATACTCTGGGCATGTTTACGTGATAGAAAGACTTGAAAAGGTGTCAATAGTGAAAGTCGTGCCAGCTGATCCCAGGTACTACTGCCTCCATACAGGCATTGGAAGTGCTGTGCCTATTAGGTGACCTAGTGATCATGTGTCACAGTATATGTTGGCTACAGTCGCAGGTAAAAACAGCTGTCAAATGGTTGACACAACATCTTACAATAGCACAGGTGTTCCCGTGGGTTAGATAAGTAAACTTACCCAACAGTTTCGCATTTAAACGCGTAACCTTCTTGCTTTTTTCATTGTGAAGTAATTCCTCGGATCTGGTGCGTTTGGGCTGCCTTTGTATGCATTGCATTGTGACTTCAATTCCTTACAAATAGTATCCGTTGTTACAAATAGTATCCGTTGTTACAAAACAAAAGTGTCTCGTCAGCGAGAATACTATTCGTGCTTGGCGTTTTGAAAGGATATTTCTTAAAGGGCGTGTACTACTCAAGGGTAAAAGTTCACTAATCATTTTACAGTCAACTCCACTCCTCAGTAAAGCGATAGGCAAATAAATGCTGGTTACGGTAAGGAGAAAGCATCTGTTACGTGTTTTCGCGGTTTCACTGCGTGTACAGTACACTATCATTTAAATAAAAAAAACACAATGAAAAAATGCCACTGTGTTACTGGCTGCATATGCTATTAGATGGTTATGCTCGGTTTAAATCAGCATCATTTTAACCAAAGTGTCTAGTATACTAAGTAGCCCTATGCCATCATTCATAAGGACAGTGGCTATTGGACAGATGTGTATGATCAATATCATGAATGATGGCGTACTATTTATAGGAGTCATACTATAAGAGATGGCATCTGCCAAATGTGATTATTTTCATTATGGATAGCCTGCCTTACCTTACCTTACTTTGCCTGAGACAGCTGTACTTAGATGGTATTGATAATAAGACTAGGTTGCCCTCTTGCGGTGAGATTCTAGAAGACATTGTGTGCAGGGCCGGTTCCAGGCATTTGCGGACTCAGTTGGGTCTCAATTTACCAGTTAGATTTGCAGCAGTAAAATATTTTGCCGCGAGGTGGGAGGCCTCCCAACCAAATTTCACGTTGGGCCCCCAAAAGGCTAGATTGTATGAAAAGGATATTAACCGCCATCATTGCAGGGTATTTTGTCATCTCCTTACAATTATGAAATGTCTTATTGTTTTGTTGTGCAAAATGAAGTTATAACCCTGCCAGCAGCTACTGTAAACATCATACCATTGAATGGGGAGTATGGTGAGTATCATATGGAAACCAGAAAGTGAGCCACATAATGATTCAGACTGAGACAAACAAGAATTAGGCTAGATATTTAGCTAGAAGAGGATTGGTTCGCTTCACTCTCAACTGCCTGCCATTTCCTAGCTCAGCTGAATTCAAAATGGACCACTAACCACTATCCCATAGCCACTAGTCCTGTACTAGGGATGTGTCAAACGGACCATTTTTCTTAACGTTTAAAAGGCCATTTTTTTCTCTCGGTTTTCCGCTAAAACGATAGGAACAATTCATAAAATGTCACGTTTAATTTACAATGAATAACATATTACGTATGTTTGACCGCAGGAGCCGGGAAATTAAGTTATCTAACGTTACTTCCACCCCGTACTGACATAGAACGCAGCTACAGTAACATGTCTATAGCGACAATTGATAACTTTTCAGACAATAATAAATGGAAAAAAAAGTGCCGCATCAGGTCTGTACCTTTTCAGACAGTAGAATTCTGCTCCGGCGTCAAAATGTTATGTATTTATTCCCTGACAACAATAAACGTCGCTGATTGATGTGCTGCTATGTTTTTTTAATGCAGTTTTTTTTGTTGTATGGTAGCTAGATGTGTTTTATTTATACTAAATGTCTTGGTAAATCACGGTATTTGACAAACATTAAAGTACTGTTTTAGGAGAGTGGTATGCGCGCAGTTTGAGATTATATGATTGACAGTTCTGGTTGCCGAGTGATGGATTTTAGTCCCGCTTTACAAACAAGTTATTAAATGTCCGTTCATATCACCAGACAAGGTTTTTGAAAAACCGTAGTGTAGCCTACACTCACAGACAAACAAAGATGCCGTAGCCGAGGCGCTTTCAAGGGGCCACATCCCAATATGTTTGAAAAGCGTAATCAATGCAGGCTACCGGTAACCTTCTGTAATTTCACACGAGGCCAAAACGAAGAGTAGGCTACCCTGTGTGCACACAAGACTGGCCCTAAAAGACATTGGTGCCATGAATAGGCTAGGATATTCTACACGCAACAGAGTGAAGACTGAACACACGCTATAAAACCTATAAAACTATCTATCCCATAGCTGCTATCCTATAACCGCTGTCCTATAGCCGTTGTCTTATAGCCGTTGTCCTATAGCCGCTGTCCAATAGCCTCTGTCCTATAGCCGCTGTCCTATAGCCTCTGTCCTATAGCCGCTGTCCTATAGCCGCTGTCCTATAGCATCTGTCCAATAGCCACTGTCCTATAGCCCCTGTCCTATAGCCGCTGTCCTATAGCCGCTGTCCTATAGCCGCTGTCCAATAGCCACTGTCCTATAGCCACTGTTCTATCCTTATATTTAGATAAGGCTATGGATACACCTATCCAATTGTGTCAGACCGACAGAGGTGCCCAGCAGTAGGGGGTAGGTATTAAACAGAGGTGCCCAGCAGTAGGGGGTAGGTATTAAACAGAGGTGCCCAGCAGTAGGGGGTAGGTATTAAACAGAGGTGCCCAGTAGTATGGGATAGGGGCTGAGGGTCCATGGGCTGTATTGAATATAGGGCATAGAGTCTAGACGGTCCAGACCAAGGCCACGCCTTTTGCCTACAGGTGGAATGCAATTCAACCAAAACCTCACACATATCTTTTTTCAAATCCAAGTGTGCCCTCAGACAAAAGTTGTGTTAGTGTTGTTGTGTGGGCAGTTGGTAAAGAATATGGGGGATGATGACATTCACATTTCATACCCACCCCATGGAACTTATCCCCATGGTACATATCCACATGGAACTTATCACCATGGAACATATCCCCATGGAACTTATCCACATGGAACATATCCCCATGGAACATATCCACATGGAACTTATCACCATGGAACTTATCCCCATGGAACTTATCCCCATGGAACATATCCCCATGGAACATATCCCCATGGAACTTATCCCCATGGAACTTATCCCCATGGAACATATCCACATGGAACTTATCACCATGGAACTTATCCCCATGGAACATATCCACATGGAACTTATCACCATGGAACATATCCCCATGGAACTTATCCACATGGAACATATCCCCATGGAACTTATCCCCATGGAATTTATCCACATGGAACTTATCACCATGGAATTTATCTACATGGAACTTATCACCATGGAATTTATCCACATGGAACTTATCACCATGGAACTTATCCCCATGGAACTTATCCCCATGGAACATATCCACATGGAACTTATCACCATGGAATTTATCCACATGGAACTTATCACCATGGAATTTATCACCATGGAACTTATCCACATGGAACTTATCACCATGGAACATATCCCCATGGAACTTATCCCCATGGAACATATCCCCATGGAACATATTTATCTATTTGATTTAGATGAGAGCAGTGGGATTGACTGAGATACAGTACATACATACATACATACATACATACATACATACATACATACATACATACATACATACATACATACATACATGCATGCATACATACATACATACATACATGCATGCATACATACATACATACTGACGCGGGTTATTGAGAAATAATGGGTGTTGATTCATGTAGGTTATGGCTGTGTATTATATTACCCTATGAGTAACCATTATGACTAACAGAATAACAGCTTCCTGTAATTATACACCTGCCGTAAACTATTTGGAATGTTGTTGGTCAAGACCATCACAATCAACAGTTGTACATTTAAATGAGTAAAACAACGAAAACAAATCAAAACATATCCTATTCAAGTTGCTTCAGATGACAAAATGTAACCTTTTTTAAAACGTATAGATCAATAAATGATTTAATTCATCATTAAAAAAGAACAAAGTCTGTAGCTTTTACCGTGTTTGTCGTTTATCCCATTTGTTTCCATCTTGTGCCTATGATAGTACCGGGGAAAGTTGTCCGTCCTCTCTATCCGTCCTCCATCCTCCGAAGGCCACTCCCCCCCTGCTCTCTGCCGTGTGCGTAGTTACGCGTGCCTCGGATAGCCTAAAATCATTGTTTTTCTTATTCAAAGAGTACAATATAACATCATCAAAAACATGATCAAAGTAAGGTTAGTTCTGAGGGCAGGTACTTTTCCTGTGGAAGATTGAAATGCCACTCCTCCTTCCCGTCTGTTGTCAACGAGTGATGTCCCTGGCATCGTGGACCAGTTTTGGGTTACTCCTTACGATACCATTTTCGTGCGAAGTCAATGCTAAATGCATAACATACTTTCGGAGTGACTTCATTGTGAAACAATTCTGTAGTGTCAACCGTCCTATTTATATTCAGAATGTATCAAATGTAGATAGATCAGTAAAATAATGACTTAAGTCAGCTGAGCTATAGGTTCGGTTGGGCAGTCAGTGTAACTGTAAATTTAGCCTTCCCACTCAGAATGTCACAGATGACAAGTGATTGATCAATGATTCTCCGTTCGCAGAATCACTAGCGATCTCTAAGACAGCTGGCCCTCTGCCCCATTCCCAATGGGAATTATTGGAGGCTCATAATTGAATGACTCGCGCGTTCTCTCACCAATGACAGACATCTTGACCTGAAAGAAGCCAGACCGGTCACAAAGCATAACCTGAGGCTAATATCTTCCCTTGGTTACTGTTGCTGGCAACCGTTTGAAAGAATGTTTAAACAATAGGAAAGGTGGAGCAGGTGACAGCCTAGTAAAGTGTTTCATAAGGATCTACTGTGTGTTGTTATTGTCCAGTTTAAAGAATAGAGGTCAGCTAAGTTGTTATGTTTTCATGCATACATGTTTTTTTGTCCGAACAGTACATATTTTAACCAATGGGTATGTAATGATGTCATGTTTATTGGTCTGTGGTTAATCCAGACGGTCTGTGGTAAAAGCATGGGAATGTAAAGCAACCTGCAGGACAAACCGTTTTCATGTACTTATCTTCAACTATACTCTGTGCATTCAAAGCCTGGCCCATATACTGTATATTTACATTTTTGTCATTTTGCAGATGCTCTTATCCAGAGCGATTAACATGCGCAATTAGTGTTAAGTGCCTTGCTCAAGGGCACGTCGACAGCTTTTTCCACCTAGTCAGCTCGGGGATTCGAACTAGCAACCTTTCGGTGACTGGTCCAACACCCTTAACCACTAGGCTACCTGCCGCCATCATGGATGTTGGCAGATGGTTAACTAAAAATGACAGTGCATCCGCATCACACTTAACTTGATTTGGACCATTGACCCCTGACCCCTGGTCAAGTTATCCATCTGGCGAACAACTCGGCCAGTATGGTTAAAGATGGCACTGGACGAAAGTAAAGGGCAACTCCAGGAGATGTGCTTTAAAGGTTGATTCATATGGGCCTACTCTCTTTTACTGGTGCTCCTGCACTGGTGGTGCTCCTAACTAAAGGTTATAGCACTGGTGGTGCTCCTAACTAAAGGTTAGAGTACTTGTGGTGCTCCTAACTAAAGGTTAGAGTACTGGTGGTGCTCCTAACTAAAGGTTATAGCACTGGTGGTGCTCCTAACTAAAGGTTATAGCACTGGTGGTGCTCCTAACTAAAGGTTAGAGTACTTGTGGTGCTCCTAACTAAAGGTTATAGCACTGGTGGTGCTCCTAACTAAAGGTTATAGCACTGGTGGTGCTCCTAACTAAAGGTTAGAGTACTTGTGGTGCTCCTAACTAAAGGTTAGAGTACTGGTGGTGCTCCTAACTAAAGGTTATAGCACTGGTGGTGCTCCTAACTAAAGGTTATAGCACTGGTGGTGCTCCTAACTAAAGGTTATAGCACTGGTGGTGCTCCTAACTAAAGGTTAGAGTACTGGTGGTGCTCCTAACTAAAGGTTATAGCACTGGTGGTGCTCCTAACTAAAGGTTAGAGTACTGGTGGTGCTCCTAACTAAAGGTTATAGCACTGGTGGTGCTCCTAACTAAAGGTTAGAGTACTGGTGGTGCTCCTAACTAAAGGTTAGAGTACTGGTGGTGCTCCTAACTAAAGGTTATAGCACTGGTGGTGCTCCTAACTAAAGGTTAGAGTACTGGTGGTGCTCCTAACTAAAGGTTATAGCACTGGTGGTGCTCCTAACTAAAGGTTAGAGTACTGGTGGTGCTCCTAACTAAAGGTTATAGCACTGGTGGTGCTCCTAACTAAAGGTTAGAGTACTGGTGGTGCTCCTAACTAAAGGTTAGAGTACTGGTGGTGCTCCTAACTAAAGGTTAGAGTACTGGTGGTGCTCCTAACTAAAGGTTAGAGTACTGGTGGTGCTCCTAACTAAAGGTTAGAGTACTGCTGGTGCTCCACTGGTGGTGCTCCTAACTAAAGGTTAGAGTACTGGTGGTGCTCCTAACTAAAGGTTATAGTACTGGTGGTGCTCCTAACTAAAGGTTAGAGTACTGGTGGTGCTCCTAACTAAAGGTTAGAGTACTGGTGGTGCTCCTAACTAAAGGTTATAGCACTGGTGGTGCTCCTAACTAAAGGTTAGAGTACTGGTGGTGCTCCTAACTAAAGGTTATAGCACTGGTGGTGCTCCTAACTAAAGGTTAGAGTACTGGTGGTGCTCCTAACTAAAGGTTAGAGTACTGGTGGTGCTCCTAACTAAAGGTTATAGCACTGGTGGTGCTCCTAACTAAAGGTTAGAGTACTGGTGGTGCTCCTAACTAAAGGTTATAGCACTGGTGGTGCTCCTAACTAAAGGTTAGAGTACTGGTGGTGCTCCTAACTAAAGGTTATAGGTGGTGCTCCTAACTAAAGGTTAGAACTGGTGGTGCTCCTAACTAAAGGTTAGAGTACTGGTGGTGCTCCTAACTAAAGGTTAGAGTACTGGTGGTGCTCCTAACTAAAGGTTAGAGTACTGCTGGTGCTCCTAACTAAAGGTTAGAGTACTGGTGGTGCTCCTAACTAAAGGTTAGAGTACTGGTGGTGCTCCTAACTAAAGGTTATAGCACTGGTGGTGCTCCTAACTAAAGGTTAGAGTACTGGTGGTGCTCCTAACTAAAGGTTAGAGTACTGGTGGTGCTCCTAACTAAAGGTTAGAGTACTGGTGGTGCTCCTAACTAAAGGTTAGAGTACTGCTGGTGCTCCTAACTAAAGGTTAGAGTACTGCTGGTGCTCCTAACTAAAGGTTAGAGTACTGGTGGAGTACCATGCACTGCTACCAATGAAAAAGTTATTTTAGAGCCGGGCCCTGCCCCCAACCCAGTTTCCCCCGACAATAGTGATGGAGAGGCAAGTTGCCGGCTGGATGCCGAGGGAGCTTGTGGCCCTCAGCACTTCCCTTTCAGGCCAGGCTTACCTCTGGGCGGCGCTCAGTCAGCACAGCAGGGCACAGGGATCATTAACACACAGGGATTAGTGTGTTTTTACACAGGGACAGGGTCTCACTTCTGGGAAGAGGGAAGAGGCATCCCCATACAAATGTAGGATCTTAATTTGATCACCCTGTTGCAGGAGTGTATTTGAGGCTTAAAAAGGCTTCTGAAGTTTGTCATTTTGATGTAGAAATTTCAGACTTGATTTTTCCTTAAAAAAATGTATCAAAAACATAAATGAATTAAAATCCACATAATAATTCAAATTTCCTGTTGCTACAGGGCTATTTTCCTGCTGTAGCAAACTGGCTCAAATTAAGATCCTACATCTGTAGATATGGAACCCTAGAATTCCCATCTTCTGATGAATGGTCTGTGGGCATCCCTCTCTCCCAAGCTATAGAGGTCGATGGAAAGGCATGCTCAACCCTCTCCAAAGCCATCACATTATTAGAAAAACTGGGGGAGACAAATCCAACATCCAGGAAGAGAACCAGAGAATGAATGTGTTGCATTGGATTTGAGCTTGCACGTGATTGGTTACAGACTCATTTCGAGGCACAACAGGGTTCACAATTGAAAAGTGCACCACAATTGCCCGATGTTTGTTCATCCCTTTAAGCCCTGAGATTAATGTAGTGCTTCACAGTAAACTGTTGGTACAGCACCAATACAGCTCTCTGACCTGAACAACTGGTCTTTATGCAAACGAAACTGATTGTTTGTGATACAACAAAGTTCTTTGAGGGTGCATGAAAAGGGTTGCCTGACTTCCCTGTGATGTGTATCAATAACAACATACCACCTACCATTAAATGAACGGACTATTCAATAAATGACAAATGTATATTTGATACATGTGCCTTCAGAAAGTATTCACACCCCTTGGACTTTTTCCACATTTTGTTGTGTTACAAAGTGGGATTAAACTGGATTTAATTGTAATTTTTGGTCAGTGATCTACACAAAATACTCAATGTCAAAGTGGAAGAAAAATTCAAACATTTGTATAAAAAACACACACATATATTGTAACGCTCAATGAGTGAATGGGTGTGGAGTCAGGCGCAGAGAGCAAGGGATGCGGGAAAAAACACGCTTTAATGTCCAAAATCAAAGGAACAAAATAGTATTATCCAACACAGGTGTAACTATAAAAACAAAATAGTCCCCTATTGTGAAATACTAGGACAGCGAGAAAACCCCAACAAAACACTAACACCTCTCACAAATACAGAAGAACAAGCCCGCACAAACAGAAGCGGACTGAACAAACTTAAATAACCCCACCCTAACAACCAAACAATGAACAGGTGAAACCAATTAGACAAAACCAAACAAACACAGAACAAAGGATCGGTGGCAGCTAGTAGACCGGCGACGACGACCGCCGAGCGCCACCCGAACAAGAAGGGGAGCCACCTTCGGTAATATTCGTGACATATATATATATATATATATATATATAAATAAATAAAACACAAACATATCTTGATTAGATAATTATTCAACCCCCTGAGTGAATAAATCTTAGAATCACCACCCTGATGTCTCTTGATGAACATATCAATAATATTTCAAGGACAGCTTATTTTCTCTCTTCGTAACATTGCAAAAAATCTGAAACTTTCTGTCCAAAAATTATATCAGAAAAATGAATCCATGCTTTTGTCACTTCTAGATTAGACTACTGCAATGCTCTACTTTCCGGCTACCTGGATAAAGCACTAAATCAACTTCAGTTAGTGCTAAATACGGCTGCTAGAATCTTGACTAGAACCAAAACACGTGATCATATTACTCCAGTGCCTCCCTACACTGGCTTCCTGTTAAGGCAAGGGCTGATTTCAAGGTTTTACTGATAACCTACAAAGCATAACATGGGCTTGCTCCTTCCTATCTTTCCAATTTGGTCCTGCCATACATACCTACACGTACGCTACGGTCACAAGACGCTTACTGTCCCTTGAATTTCTAAGCAAACAGCTGGAGGCAGGGCTTTCTCCTATAGAGCTCCATTGTTATGGAATGGTCTGCCTATGTGAGAGACGCAGACTCGGTCTCAACCTTTAAGTCTTTACTGAAGACTCATCTCTTCAGTGGGTCATATGACTGAGTGTAGTCTGGCCCAGGAGTGTGAAGGTGAAAGGAAAGGCACTGGAGCAACGAACCGCCCTTGCTGTCTCTGCCTGGCCGGTTCCCCTCTCTCCACTGGGATTCTCTGCTTCTAAACCTATTACGGTGCTGAGTCACTGGCTTACTGGTGCTCTTCAATGCCGTCCCTTGGAGGGGTGCGTCACTTGAGTGGGTTGAGTCACTGACATGATCTTCCTGTATGGGTTGGCGCCACCCTCGGGTTTGTGCAGTGGGGGAGAACTTTGTGGGCTATACTCGGCCTTGTCTCAGGGTGGTAGGTTGGTGGTCTGTTGATATCCCTCTAGTGGTGTGGGGGCTGTGCTTTGACAAAGTGGGTGGGGTTATATCCTGCCTGTTTGGCCCTGTCCGGGGGTATCATCGAATGGGGCCACAGTATCTCCTGACCCCTCCTGTCTCAGCCTCCAGTATTTATGCTGCAGTAGTTTATGTGTCGGGGGGCTAGGGTCCGTTTTTTATATCTGGAGTACTTCTCCTGTCTTATCCGGTGTCCTGTGTGAATTTAAGTATGCTCCCTCTAATTCTCTCTCTTTCTCTTTTTCCTTCTCGCTCTCTTTCTCTCTTCTCTCAGAGGACCTGAGCCCTAAGACCATGCCTCAGGATTACCTGGCCTGATGACTCCTTGCTGTCCCCAGTCCACCTGGTCATTCTGCTGCTCCAGTTTCAACTGTTCTGCCTGCGGCTATGGAACACTGACCTGCTCACTGGACGTGCTTCCTTGTCCCGGACCTGCTGTTTTGGACTCTCTCTCTACCACATCTGCTGTCTCTAACTCTGAATGATCAGCTATGAAAAGCCAACTGACATTTACTCCTGAGGTGCTGACTTGTTGCACCCTCTACAACCACTGTGATTATTATTATCTGACCCTATGAACGTTTGAACATCTTGGCCATATTCTGTTATAATCTCCACCCAGAAGAGGACTGGCCACCCCTCATAGACTGGTTCCTCTCTAGGTTTCTTCCTAGATTCCAGCCTTTCTAGGGAGTTTTTCCTAGCCACCGTGCTTCTACACCTGCATTGCTTGCTGTTTGGGGTTTTAGGCTGGGTTTCTGTACAGCACTTTGCGACATCGGCTGATGTCAAAAGGGCTTTATAAATACATTTGATTGATTGATTGACTAGGCAACTCAGGAAAATTTGATGTCATCTCGGTAAGCAACTCCATATTTGGCCTTGTGATTTAGGTTATTGTCCTGCTGAATGAATTTGTCTCATAACAGTGTCTGTTTAAAATCAGACTGAACCAGTGTTTCCTCTAGGATTCTGCCTGTGCTTAACTCTATTGTATTAGGCCCTATGACTGAGTGTAGTCTGGCCCAGGGTAGTTAAGTAAAGGTTAATAAATAAAAGGTTAAATATTTTTTTTTTTTTTTTAAAGAATAATACTCAGTTAAACTACATCAGCGGAATACGTACAATGCATTAATGAAATACTTATGGACTGCTTATGCATGTGTTATGTATGGTTT
>NW_027259794.1:0-23288 GCF_045791955.1 Oncorhynchus clarkii lewisi
GATGCAGAG
Source organism: Oncorhynchus clarkii lewisi (assembly GCF_045791955.1). Classification (NCBI taxonomy): domain Eukaryota; kingdom Metazoa; phylum Chordata; class Actinopteri; order Salmoniformes; family Salmonidae; genus Oncorhynchus; species Oncorhynchus clarkii. The sequence goes on from NW_027259794.1 coordinate 10, forward strand.
TGACAGAGTCAGTATTTGCAAGCAGAGTGACAGAGTCAGTATTTGGATGCAGAGTGACAGAGTCAGTATTTGGAAGCAGAGTGACAGAGTCAGTATTTGGAAACAGAGTGACAGAGTCAGTATTTGGATGCAGAGTGACAGAGTCAGTATTTGGAAGCAGAGTGACAGAGTCAGTATTTGGATTCAGAGTGACAGAGTCAGTATTTGGAAGCAGAGTGACAGAGTCAGTACTTGGATGCAGAGTGACAGAGTCAGTATTTGGAAGCAGAGTGACAGAGTCAGTATTTGGAAGCAGAGTGACAGAGTCAGTATTTGGATGCAGAGTGACAGAGTCAGTATTTGGATGCAGAGTGACATAGTCAGTATTTGGAAGCAGAGTGACAGAGTCAGTCCTTGGATGCAGAGTGACAGAGTCAGTATTTCGAAGCAGAGTGACAGAGTCAGTACTTGGATGCAGAGTGACAGAGTCAGTATTTGGAAGCAGAGTGACAGAGTCAGTATTTGGATGCAGAGTGACAGAGTCAGTATTTGGAAGCAGAGTGACAGAGGCAGTACTTGGATGCAGAGTGACAGAGTCAGTATTTGGAAGCAGAGTGACAGAGTCAGTATTTGGATGCAGAGTGACAGAGTCAGTATTTGGAAGCAGAGTGACAGAGTCAGTATTTGGAAGCAGAGTGACAGAGTCAGTATTTGGATGCAGAGTGACAGAGTCAGTATTTGGAAGCAGAGTGACAGAGTCAGTATTTGGATTCAGAGTGACAGAGTCAGTATTTGGAAGCAGAGTGACAGAGTCAGTACTTGGATGCAGAGTGACAGAGTCAGTATTTGGAAGCAGAGTGACAGAGTCAGTATTTGGATGCAGAGTAACAGAGTCAGTATTTGGATGCAGAGTGACAGAGTCAGTATTTGGAAGCAGAGTGACAGAGTCAGTACTTGGATGCAGAGTTATAGAGTCAGTATTTGGAAGCAGAGTGACAGAGTCAGTACTTGGATGCAGAGTGACAGAGTCAGTATTTGGAAGCAGAGTGACAGAGTCAGTACTTGGATGCAGAGTGACAGAGTCAGTATTTCGAAGCAGAGTGACAGAGTCAGTATTTCGAAGCAGAGTGACAGAGTCAGTATTTGGATGCAGAGTGACAGAGTCAGTATTTCGAAGCAGAGTGACAGAGTCAGTATTTGGAAGCAGAGTGACAGAGTCAGTATTTGGATGCAGAGTGACAGAGTCAGTATTTGGATGCAGAGTGACAGAGTCAGTATTTGGAAGCAGAGTGACAGAGTCAGTCCTTGGATGCAGAGTGACAGAGTCAGTTTTTCGAAGCAGAGTGACAGAGTCAGTTCTTGGATGCAGAGTGACAGAGTCAGTATTTCGAAGCAGAGTGACAGAGTCAGTACTTGGATGCAGAGTGACAGAGTCAGTATTTGGAAGCAGAGTGACAGAGTCAGTATTTGGATGCAGAGTGACAGAGTCAGTATTTGGAAGCAGAGTGACAGAGGCAGTACTTGGATGCAGAGTGACAGAGTCAGTATTTGGAAGCAGAGTGACAGAGTCAGTATTTGGATGCAGAGTGACAGAGTCAGTATTTGGAAGCAGAGTGACAGAGTCAGTATTTGGAAACAGAGTGACAGAGTCAGTATTTGGATGCAGAGTGACAGAGTCAGTATTTGGAAGCAGAGTGACAGAGTCAGTATTTGGATTCAGAGTGACAGAGTCAGTATTTGGAAGCAGAGTGACAGAGTCAGTACTTGGATGCAGAGTGACAGAGTCAGTATTTGGAAGCAGAGTGACAGAGTCAGTATTTGGATGCAGAGTGACAGAGTCAGTATTTGGATGCAGAGTGACAGAGTCAGTATTTGGAAGCAGAGTGACAGAGTCAGTACTTGGATGCAGAGTGACAGAGTCAGTATTTCGAAGCAGAGTGACAGAGTCAGTATTTGGAAGCAGAGTGACAGAGTCAGTATTTGGATGCAGAGTGACAGAGTCAGTATTTGGAAGCAGAGTGACAGAGTCAGTATTTGGAAACAGAGTGACAGAGTCAGTATTTGGATGCAGAGTGACAGAGTCAGTATTTGGAAGCAGAGTGACAGAGTCAGTACTTGGATGCAGAGTGACAGAGTCAGTATTTGGATGCAGAGTGACAGAGTCAGTACTTGGATGCAGAGTGACAGAGTCAGTATTTGGAAGCAGAGTGACAGAGTCAGTATTTGGAAACAGAGTGACAGAGTCAGTATTTGGATGCAGAGTGACAGAGTCAGTATTTGGATGCAGAGTGACAGAGTCAGTATTTGGAAGCAGAGTGACAGAGTCAGTACTTGGATGCAGAGTGACAGAGTCAGTATTTGGATGCAGAGTGACAGAGTCAGTACTTGGATGCAGAGTGACAGAGTCAGTATTTGGAAGCAGAGTGACAGAGTCAGTACTTTGATGCAGAGTGACAGAGTCAGTATTTCGAAGCAGAGTGACAGAGTCAGTATTTGGAAGCAGAGTGACAGAGTCAGTATTTGGATGCAGAGTGACAGAGTCAGTATTTGGAAGCAGAGTGACAGAGTCAGTACTTGGATGCAGAGTTATAGAGTCAGTATTTGGAAGCAGAGTGACAGAGTCAGTACTTGGATGCAGAGTGACAGAGTCAGTATTTGGAAGCAGAGTGACAGAGTCAGTATTTGGAAACAGAGTGACAGAGTCAGTATTTGGATGCAGAGTGACAGAGTCAGTATTTGGAAGCAGAGTGACAGAGTCAGTATTTGGATTCAGAGTGACAGAGTCAGTATTTGGAAGCAGAGTGACAGAGTCAGTACTTGGATGCAGAGTGACAGAGTCAGTATTTGGAAGCAGAGTGACAGAGTCAGTATTTGGATGCAGAGTGACAGAGTCAGTATTTGGATGCAGAGTGACAGAGTCAGTATTTGGAAGCAGAGTGACAGAGTCAGTACTTGGATGCAGAGTGACAGAGTCAGTATTTCGAAGCAGAGTGACAGAGTCAGTATTTGGAAGCAGAGTGACAGAGTCAGTATTTGGATGCAGAGTGACAGAGTCAGTATTTGGAAGCAGAGTGACAGAGTCAGTACTTGGATGCAGAGTTATAGAGTCAGTATTTGGAAGCAGAGTGACAGAGTCAGTACTTGGATGCAGAGTGACAGAGTCAGTATTTGGAAGCAGAGTGACAGAGTCAGTACTTGGATGCAGAGTGACAGAGTCAGTATTTCGAAGCAGAGTGACAGAGTCAGTATTTGGAAGCAGAGTGACAGAGTCAGTATTTGGATGCAGAGTGACAGAGTCAGTATTTGGAGACAGAGTGACATAGTCAGTATTTGGAAGCAGAGTGACAGAGTCAGTCCTTGGATGCAGAGTGACAGAGTCAGTATTTCGAAGCAGAGTGACAGAGTCAGTACTTGGATGCAGAGTGACAGAGTCAGTATTTGGAAGCAGAGTGACAGAGTCAGTATTTGGATGCAGAGTGACAGAGTCAGTATTTGGAAGCAGAGTGACAGAGGCAGTACTTGGATGCAGAGTGACAGAGTCAGTATTTGGAAGCAGAGTGACAGAGTCAGTATTTGGAAACAGAGTGACAGAGTCAGTATTTGGATGCAGAGTGACAGAGTCAGTATTTGGAAGCAGAGTGACAGAGTCAGTATTTGGATTCAGAGTGACAGAGTCAGTATTTGGAAGCAGAGTGACAGAGTCAGTACTTGGATGCAGAGTGACAGAGTCAGTATTTGGAAGCAGAGTGACAGAGTCAGTATTTGGATGCAGAGTAACAGAGTCAGTATTTGGATGCAGAGTGACAGAGTCAGTATTTGGAAGCAGAGTGACAGAGTCAGTACTTGGATGCAGAGTGACAGAGTCAGTATTTCGAAGCAGAGTGACAGAGTCAGTATTTGGAAGCAGAGTGACAGAGTCAGTATTTGGATGCAGAGTGACAGAGTCAGTATTTGGAAGCAGAGTGACAGAGTCAGTATTTGGAAACAGAGTGACAGAGTCAGTATTTGGATGCAGAGTGACAGAGTCAGTATTTGGAAGCAGAGTGACAGAGTCAGTACTTGGATGCAGAGTGACAGAGTCAGTATTTGGAAGCAGAGTGACAGAGTCAGTATTTGGATGCAGAGTGACAGAGTCAGTATTTCGAAGCAGAGTGACAGAGTCAGTATTTGGAAGCAGAGTGACAGAGTCAGTATTTGGAAGCAGAGTGACAGAGTCAGTACTTGGATGCAGAGTGACAGAGTCAGTATTTGGAAGCAGAGTGACAGAGTCAGTATTTGGATGCAGAGTGACAGAGTCAGTATTTGGATGCAGAGTGACAGAGTCAGTATTTGGAAGCAGAGTGACAGAGTCAGTACTTGGATGCAGAGTGACAGAGTCAGTATTTCGAAGCAGAGTGACAGAGTCAGTATTTGGAAGCAGAGTGACAGAGTCAGTATTTGGATGCAGAGTGACAGAGTCAGTATTTGGAAGCAGAGTGACAGAGTCAGTATTTGAAAACAGAGTGACAGAGTCAGTATTTGGATGCAGAGTGACAGAGTCAGTATTTGGAAGCAGAGTGACAGAGTCAGTACTTGGTTTCAGAGTGACAGAGTCAGTATTTGGAAGCAGAGTGACAGAGTCAGTATTTGGATGCAGAGTGACAGAGTCAGTATTTCGAAGCAGAGTGACAGAGTCAGTATTTGGATGCAGAGTGACAGAGTCAGTACTTGGATGCAGAGTGACAGAGTCAGTATTTGGATGCAGAGTGACAGAGTCAGTATTTGGATGCAGAGTGACAGAGTCAGTATTTGGATGCAGAGTGACAGAGTCAGTACTTGGATGCAGAGTGACAGAGTCAGTATTTGGAAGCAGAGTGACAGAGTCAGTACTTGGATGCAGAGTGACAGAGTCAGTATTTCGAAGCAGAGTGACAGAGTCAGTATTTCGAAGCAGAGTGACAGAGTCAGTATTTGGATGCAGAGTGACAGAGTCAGTATTTGGATGCAGAGTGACAGAGTCAGTATTTGGAAGCAGAGTGACAGAGTCAGTCCTTGGATGCAGAGTGACAGAGTCAGTATTTCGAAGCAGAGTGACAGAGTCAGTACTTGGATGCAGAGTGACAGAGTCAGTATTTCGAAGCAGAGTGACAGAGTCAGTACTTGGATGCAGAGTGACAGAGTCAGTATTTGGAAGCAGAGTGACAGAGTCAGTATTTGGATGCAGAGTGACAGAGTCAGTATTTGGATGCAGAGTGACAGAGTCAGTATTTGGAAGCAGAGTGACAGAGTCAGTACTTGGATGCAGAGTGACAGAGTCAGTATTTCGAAGCAGAGTGACAGAGTCAGTATTTGGAAGCAGAGTGACAGAGTCAGTATTTGGATGCAGAGTGACAGAGTCAGTATTTGGAAGCAGAGTGACAGAGTCAGTATTTGGAAACAGAGTGACAGAGTCAGTATTTGGATGCAGAGTGACAGAGTCAGTATTTGGAAGCAGAGTGACAGAGTCAGTACTTGGTTTCAGAGTGACAGAGTCAGTATTTGGAAGCAGAGTGACAGAGTCAGTATTTGGATGCAGAGTGACAGAGTCAGTATTTCGAAGCAGAGTGACAGAGTCAGTATTTGGATGCAGAGTGACAGAGTCAGTACTTGGATGCAGAGTGACAGAGTCAGTATTTGGATGCAGAGTGACAGAGTCAGTATTTGGATGCAGAGTGACAGAGTCAGTACTTGGATGCAGAGTGACAGAGTCAGTATTTGGAAGCAGAGTGACAGAGTCAGTACTTGGATGCAGAGTGACAGAGTCAGTATTTCGAAGCAGAGTGACAGAGTCAGTATTTCGAAGCAGAGTGACAGAGTCAGTATTTGGATGCAGAGTGACAGAGTCAGTATTTGGATGCAGAGTGACAGAGTCAGTATTTGGAAGCAGAGTGACAGAGTCAGTCCTTGGATGCAGAGTGACAGAGTCAGTATTTCGAAGCAGAGTGACAGAGTCAGTACTTGGATGCAGAGTGACAGAGTCAGTATTTCGAAGCAGAGTGACAGAGTCAGTACTTGGATGCAGAGTGACAGAGTCAGTATTTGGAAGCAGAGTGACAGAGTCAGTATTTGGATGCAGAGTGACAGAGTCAGTATTTGGAAGCAGAGTGACAGAGGCAGTACTTGGATGCAGAGTGACAGAGTCAGTATTTGGAAGCAGAGTGACAGAGTCAGTATTTGGATGCAGAGTGACAGAGTCAGTATTTGGAAGCAGAGTGACAGAGTCAGTATTTGGAAGCAGAGTGACAGAGTCAGTATTTGGATGCAGAGTGACAGAGTCAGTATTTGGAAGCAGAGTGACAGAGTCAGTATTTGGATGCAGAGTGACAGAGTCAGTATTTGGATGCAGAGTGACAGAGTCAGTATTTGGAAACAGAGTGACAGAGTCAGTATTTGGATGCAGAGTGACAGAGTCAGTATTTGGATGCAGAGTGACAGAGTCAGTATTTGGAAGCAGAGTGACAGAGTCAGTACTTGGATGCAGAGTGACAGAGTCAGTATTTGGATGCAGAGTGACAGAGTCAGTACTTGGATGCAGAGTGACAGAGTCAGTATTTGGAAGCAGAGTGACAGAGTCAGTACTTTGATGCAGAGTGACAGAGTCAGTATTTCGAAGCAGAGTGACAGAGTCAGTATTTGGAAGCAGAGTGACAGAGTCAGTATTTGGATGCAGAGTGACAGAGTCAGTATTTGGAAGCAGAGTGACAGAGTCAGTACTTGGATGCAGAGTTATAGAGTCAGTATTTGGAAGCAGAGTGACAGAGTCAGTACTTGGATGCAGAGTGACAGAGTCAGTATTTGGAAGCAGAGTGACAGAGTCAGTATTTGGAAACAGAGTGACAGAGTCAGTATTTGGATGCAGAGTGACAGAGTCAGTATTTGGAAGCAGAGTGACAGAGTCAGTATTTGGATTCAGAGTGACAGAGTCAGTATTTGGAAGCAGAGTGACAGAGTCAGTACTTGGATGCAGAGTGACAGAGTCAGTATTTGGAAGCAGAGTGACAGAGTCAGTATTTGGATGCAGAGTGACAGAGTCAGTATTTGGATGCAGAGTGACAGAGTCAGTATTTGGAAGCAGAGTGACAGAGTCAGTACTTGGATGCAGAGTGACAGAGTCAGTATTTCGAAGCAGAGTGACAGAGTCAGTATTTGGAAGCAGAGTGACAGAGTCAGTATTTGGATGCAGAGTGACAGAGTCAGTATTTGGAAGCAGAGTGACAGAGTCAGTATTTGGAAACAGAGTGACAGAGTCAGTATTTGGATGCAGAGTGACAGAGTCAGTATTTGGAAGCAGAGTGACAGAGTCAGTACTTGGATGCAGAGTGACAGAGTCAGTATTTGGATGCAGAGTGACAGAGTCAGTACTTGGATGCAGAGTGACAGAGTCAGTATTTGGAAGCAGAGTGACAGAGTCAGTACTTTGATGCAGAGTGACAGAGTCAGTTTTTCGAAGCAGAGTGACAGAGTCAGTATTTGGAAGCAGAGTGACAGAGTCAGTATTTGGATGCAGAGTGACAGAGTCAGTATTTGGAAGCAGAGTGACAGAGTCAGTACTTGGATGCAGAGTTATAGAGTCAGTATTTGGAAGCAGAGTGACAGAGTCAGTACTTGGATGCAGAGTGACAGAGTCAGTATTTGGAAGCAGAGTGACAGAGTCAGTACTTGGATGCAGAGTGACAGAGTCAGTATTTCGAAGCAGAGTGACAGAGTCAGTATTTGGAAGCAGAGTGACAGAGTCAGTATTTGGATGCAGAGTGACAGAGTCAGTATTTGGATGCAGAGTGACATAGTCAGTATTTGGAAGCAGAGTGACAGAGTCAGTCCTTGGATGCAGAGTGACAGAGTCAGTATTTCGAAGCAGAGTGACAGAGTCAGTACTTGGATGCAGAGTGACAGAGTCAGTATTTGGAAGCAGAGTGACAGAGTCAGTATTTGGATGCAGAGTGACAGAGTCAGTATTTGGAAGCAGAGTGACAGAGGCAGTACTTGGATGCAGAGTGACAGAGTCAGTATTTGGAAGCAGAGTGACAGAGTCAGTATTTGGATGCAGAGTGACAGAGTCAGTATTTGGAAGCAGAGTGACAGAGTCAGTATTTGGAAACAGAGTGACAGAGTCAGTATTTGGATGCAGAGTGACAGAGTCAGTATTTGGAAGCAGAGTGACAGAGTCAGTATTTGGATTCAGAGTGACAGAGTCAGTATTTGGAAGCAGAGTGACAGAGTCAGTACTTGGATGCAGAGTGACAGAGTCAGTATTTGGAAGCAGAGTGACAGAGTCAGTATTTGGATGCAGAGTGACAGAGTCAGTATTTGGATGCAGAGTGACAGAGTCAGTATTTGGAAGCAGAGTGACAGAGTCAGTACTTGGATGCAGAGTGACAGAGTCAGTATTTCGAAGCAGAGTGACAGAGTCAGTATTTGGAAGCAGAGTGACAGAGTCAGTATTTGGATGCAGAGTGACAGAGTCAGTATTTGGAAGCAGAGTGACAGAGTCAGTATTTGGAAACAGAGTGACAGAGTCAGTATTTGGATGCAGAGTGACAGAGTCAGTATTTGGAAGCAGAGTGACAGAGTCAGTACTTGGTTTCAGAGTGACAGAGTCAGTATTTGGAAGCAGAGTGACAGAGTCAGTATTTGGATGCAGAGTGACAGAGTCAGTATTTGGATGCAGAGTGACAGAGTCAGTATTTGGATGCAGAGTGACAGAGTCAGTATTTGGATGCAGAGTGACAGAGTCAGTATTTGGAAGCAGAGTGACAGAGTCAGTATTTGGATGCAGAGTGACAGAGTCAGTATTTGGAAGCAGAGTGACAGAGTCAGTATTTGGATGCAGAGTGACAGAGTCAGTATTTGGATGCAGAGTGACAGAGTCAGTATTTGGAAGCAGAGTGACAGAGTCAGTATTTGGAAGCAGAGTGACAGAGTCAGTATTTCGAAGCAGAGTGACAGAGTCAGTATTTGGAAGCAGAGTGACAGAGTCAGTATTTGGATGCAGAGTGACAGAGTCAGTATTTGGAAGCAGAGTGACAGAGTCAGTATTTGGATGCAGAGTGACAGAGTCAGTATTTGGATGCAGAGTGACAGAGTCAGTATTTGGAAGCAGAGTGACAGAGTCAGTACTTGGTTTCAGAGTGACAGAGTCAGTATTTGGAAGCAGAGTGACAGAGTCAGTATTTGGATGCAGAGTGACAGAGTCAGTATTTGGAAGCAGAGTGACAGAGTCAGTATTTGGATGCAGAGTGACAGAGTCAGTACTTGGATGCAGAGTGACAGAGTCAGTATTTGGATGCAGAGTGACAGAGTCAGTATTTGGATGCAGAGTGACAGAGTCAGTATTTGGATGCAGAGTGACAGAGTCAGTACTTGGATGCAGAGTGACAGAGTCAGTATTTGGAAGCAGAGTGACAGAGTCAGTACTTGGATGCAGAGTGACAGAGTCAGTATTTGGAAGCAGAGTGACAGAGTCAGTATTTGGAAGCAGAGTGACAGAGTCAGTATTTGGATGCAGAGTGACAGAGTCAGTATTTGGATGCAGAGTGACAGAGTCAGTATTTGGAAGCAGAGTGACAGAGTCAGTCCTTGGATGCAGAGTGACAGAGTCAGTATTTCGAAGCAGAGTGACAGAGTCAGTACTTGGATGCAGAGTGACAGAGTCAGTATTTCGAAGCAGAGTGACAGAGTCAGTACTTGGATGCAGAGTGACAGAGTCAGTATTTGGAAGCAGAGTGACAGAGTCAGTATTTGGATGCAGAGTGACAGAGTCAGTATTTGGATGCAGAGTGACAGAGTCAGTATTTGGAAGCAGAGTGACAGAGTCAGTACTTGGATGCAGAGTGACAGAGTCAGTATTTCGAAGCAGAGTGACAGAGTCAGTATTTGGAAGCAGAGTGACAGAGTCAGTATTTGGATGCAGAGTGACAGAGTCAGTATTTGGAAGCAGAGTGACAGAGTCAGTATTTGGAAACAGAGTGACAGAGTCAGTATTTGGATGCAGAGTGACAGAGTCAGTATTTGGAAGCAGAGTGACAGAGTCAGTACTTGGTTTCAGAGTGACAGAGTCAGTATTTGGAAGCAGAGTGACAGAGTCAGTATTTGGATGCAGAGTGACAGAGTCAGTATTTCGAAGCAGAGTGACAGAGTCAGTATTTGGATGCAGAGTGACAGAGTCAGTACTTGGATGCAGAGTGACAGAGTCAGTATTTGGATGCAGAGTGACAGAGTCAGTATTTGGATGCAGAGTGACAGAGTCAGTACTTGGATGCAGAGTGACAGAGTCAGTATTTGGAAGCAGAGTGACAGAGTCAGTACTTGGATGCAGAGTGACAGAGTCAGTATTTCGAAGCAGAGTGACAGAGTCAGTATTTCGAAGCAGAGTGACAGAGTCAGTATTTGGATGCAGAGTGACAGAGTCAGTATTTGGATGCAGAGTGACAGAGTCAGTATTTGGAAGCAGAGTGACAGAGTCAGTCCTTGGATGCAGAGTGACAGAGTCAGTATTTCGAAGCAGAGTGACAGAGTCAGTACTTGGATGCAGAGTGACAGAGTCAGTATTTCGAAGCAGAGTGACAGAGTCAGTACTTGGATGCAGAGTGACAGAGTCAGTATTTGGAAGCAGAGTGACAGAGTCAGTATTTGGATGCAGAGTGACAGAGTCAGTATTTGGAAGCAGAGTGACAGAGGCAGTACTTGGATGCAGAGTGACAGAGTCAGTATTTGGAAGCAGAGTGACAGAGTCAGTATTTGGATGCAGAGTGACAGAGTCAGTATTTGGAAGCAGAGTGACAGAGTCAGTATTTGGAAGCAGAGTGACAGAGTCAGTATTTGGATGCAGAGTGACAGAGTCAGTATTTGGAAGCAGAGTGACAGAGTCAGTATTTGGATGCAGAGTGACAGAGTCAGTATTTGGATGCAGAGTGACAGAGTCAGTATTTGGAAACAGAGTGACAGAGTCAGTATTTGGATGCAGAGTGACAGAGTCAGTATTTGGATGCAGAGTGACAGAGTCAGTATTTGGAAGCAGAGTGACAGAGTCAGTACTTGGATGCAGAGTGACAGAGTCAGTATTTGGATGCAGAGTGACAGAGTCAGTACTTGGATGCAGAGTGACAGAGTCAGTATTTGGAAGCAGAGTGACAGAGTCAGTACTTTGATGCAGAGTGACAGAGTCAGTATTTCGAAGCAGAGTGACAGAGTCAGTATTTGGAAGCAGAGTGACAGAGTCAGTATTTGGATGCAGAGTGACATAGTCAGTATTTGGAAGCAGAGTGACAGAGTCAGTACTTGGATGCAGAGTTATAGAGTCAGTATTTGGAAGCAGAGTGACAGAGTCAGTACTTGGATGCAGAGTGACAGAGTCAGTATTTGGAAGCAGAGTGACAGAGTCAGTATTTGGAAACAGAGTGACAGAGTCAGTATTTGGATGCAGAGTGACAGAGTCAGTATTTGGAAGCAGAGTGACAGAGTCAGTATTTGGATTCAGAGTGACAGAGTCAGTATTTGGAAGCAGAGTGACAGAGTCAGTACTTGGATGCAGAGTGACAGAGTCAGTATTTGGAAGCAGAGTGACAGAGTCAGTATTTGGATGCAGAGTGACAGAGTCAGTATTTGGATGCAGAGTGACAGAGTCAGTATTTGGAAGCAGAGTGACAGAGTCAGTACTTGGATGCAGAGTGACAGAGTCAGTATTTCGAAGCAGAGTGACAGAGTCAGTATTTGGAAGCAGAGTGACAGAGTCAGTATTTGGATGCAGAGTGACAGAGTCAGTATTTGGAAGCAGAGTGACAGAGTCAGTATTTGGAAACAGAGTGACAGAGTCAGTATTTGGAAGCAGAGTGACAGAGTCAGTATTTGGAAGCAGAGTGACAGAGTCAGTACTTGGATGCAGAGTGACAGAGTCAGTATTTGGATGCAGAGTGACAGAGTCAGTACTTGGATGCAGAGTGACAGAGTCAGTATTTGGAAGCAGAGTGACAGAGTCAGTACTTTGATGCAGAGTGACAGAGTCAGTTTTTCGAAGCAGAGTGACAGAGTCAGTATTTGGAAGCAGAGTGACAGAGTCAGTATTTGGATGCAGAGTGACAGAGTCAGTATTTGGAAGCAGAGTGACAGAGTCAGTACTTGGATGCAGAGTTATAGAGTCAGTATTTGGAAGCAGAGTGACAGAGTCAGTACTTGGATGCAGAGTGACAGAGTCAGTATTTGGAAGCAGAGTGACAGAGTCAGTACTTGGATGCAGAGTGACAGAGTCAGTATTTCGAAGCAGAGTGACAGAGTCAGTATTTGGAAGCAGAGTGACAGAGTCAGTATTTGGATGCAGAGTGACAGAGTCAGTATTTGGATGCAGAGTGACATAGTCAGTATTTGGAAGCAGAGTGACAGAGTCAGTCCTTGGATGCAGAGTGACAGAGTCAGTATTTCGAAGCAGAGTGACAGAGTCAGTACTTGGATGCAGAGTGACAGAGTCAGTATTTGGAAGCAGAGTGACAGAGTCAGTATTTGGATGCAGAGTGACAGAGTCAGTATTTGGAAGCAGAGTGACAGAGGCAGTACTTGGATGCAGAGTGACAGAGTCAGTATTTGGAAGCAGAGTGACAGAGTCAGTATTTGGATGCAGAGTGACAGAGTCAGTATTTGGAAGCAGAGTGACAGAGTCAGTATTTGGAAACAGAGTGACAGAGTCAGTATTTGGATGCAGAGTGACAGAGTCAGTATTTGGAAGCAGAGTGACAGAGTCAGTATTTGGATTCAGAGTGACAGAGTCAGTATTTGGAAGCAGAGTGACAGAGTCAGTACTTGGATGCAGAGTGACAGAGTCAGTATTTGGAAGCAGAGTGACAGAGTCAGTATTTGGATGCAGAGTAACAGAGTCAGTATTTGGATGCAGAGTGACAGAGTCAGTATTTGGAAGCAGAGTGACAGAGTCAGTACTTGGATGCAGAGTGACAGAGTCAGTATTTCGAAGCAGAGTGACAGAGTCAGTATTTGGAAGCAGAGTGACAGAGTCAGTATTTGGATGCAGAGTGACAGAGTCAGTATTTGGAAGCAGAGTGACAGAGTCAGTATTTGGAAACAGAGTGACAGAGTCAGTATTTGGATGCAGAGTGACAGAGTCAGTATTTGGAAGCAGAGTGACAGAGTCAGTACTTGGATGCAGAGTGACAGAGTCAGTATTTGGAAGCAGAGTGACAGAGTCAGTATTTGGATGCAGAGTGACAGAGTCAGTATTTCGAAGCAGAGTGACAGAGTCAGTATTTGGAAGCAGAGTGACAGAGTCAGTATTTGGAAGCAGAGTGACAGAGTCAGTACTTGGATGCAGAGTGACAGAGTCAGTATTTGGAAGCAGAGTGACAGAGTCAGTATTTGGATGCAGAGTGACAGAGTCAGTATTTGGATGCAGAGTGACAGAGTCAGTATTTGGAAGCAGAGTGACAGAGTCAGTACTTGGATGCAGAGTGACAGAGTCAGTATTTCGAAGCAGAGTGACAGAGTCAGTATTTGGAAGCAGAGTGACAGAGTCAGTATTTGGATGCAGAGTGACAGAGTCAGTATTTGGAAGCAGAGTGACAGAGTCAGTATTTGGAAACAGAGTGACAGAGTCAGTATTTGGATGCAGAGTGACAGAGTCAGTATTTGGAAGCAGAGTGACAGAGTCAGTACTTGGTTTCAGAGTGACAGAGTCAGTATTTGGAAGCAGAGTGACAGAGTCAGTATTTGGATGCAGAGTGACAGAGTCAGTATTTCGAAGCAGAGTGACAGAGTCAGTATTTGGATGCAGAGTGACAGAGTCAGTACTTGGATGCAGAGTGACAGAGTCAGTATTTGGATGCAGAGTGACAGAGTCAGTATTTCGAAGCAGAGTGACAGAGTCAGTATTTCGAAGCAGAGTGACAGAGTCAGTATTTGGATGCAGAGTGACAGAGTCAGTATTTGGATGCAGAGTGACAGAGTCAGTATTTGGAAGCAGAGTGACAGAGTCAGTCCTTGGATGCAGAGTGACAGAGTCAGTATTTCGAAGCAGAGTGACAGAGTCAGTACTTGGATGCAGAGTGACAGAGTCAGTATTTCGAAGCAGAGTGACAGAGTCAGTACTTGGATGCAGAGTGACAGAGTCAGTATTTGGAAGCAGAGTGACAGAGTCAGTATTTGGATGCAGAGTGACAGAGTCAGTTTTTGGATGCAGAGTGACAGAGTCAGTATTTGGAAGCAGAGTGACAGAGTCAGTACTTGGATGCAGAGTGACAGAGTCAGTATTTCGAAGCAGAGTGACAGAGTCAGTATTTGGAAGCAGAGTGACAGAGTCAGTATTTGGATGCAGAGTGACAGAGTCAGTATTTGGAAGCAGAGTGACAGAGTCAGTATTTGGAAACAGAGTGACAGAGTCAGTATTTGGATGCAGAGTGACAGAGTCAGTATTTGGAAGCAGAGTGACAGAGTCAGTACTTGGTTTCAGAGTGACAGAGTCAGTATTTGGAAGCAGAGTGACAGAGTCAGTATTTGGATGCAGAGTGACAGAGTCAGTATTTCGAAGCAGAGTGACAGAGTCAGTATTTGGATGCAGAGTGACAGAGTCAGTACTTGGATGCAGAGTGACAGAGTCAGTATTTGGATGCAGAGTGACAGAGTCAGTATTTGGATGCAGAGTGACAGAGTCAGTACTTGGATGCAGAGTGACAGAGTCAGTATTTGGAAGCAGAGTGACAGAGTCAGTACTTGGATGCAGAGTGACAGAGTCAGTATTTGGAAGCAGAGTGACAGAGTCAGTATTTCGAAGCAGAGTGACAGAGTCAGTATTTGGATGCAGAGTGACAGAGTCAGTATTTGGATGCAGAGTGACAGAGTCAGTATTTGGAAGCAGAGTGACAGAGTCAGTCCTTGGATGCAGAGTGACAGAGTCAGTATTTCGAAGCAGAGTGACAGAGTCAGTACTTGGATGCAGAGTGACAGAGTCAGTATTTCGAAGCAGAGTGACAGAGTCAGTACTTGGATGCAGAGTGACAGAGTCAGTATTTTGGAAGCAGAGTGACAGAGTCAGTACTTGGATGCAGAGTGACAGAGTCAGTATTTGGAAGCAGAGTGACAGAGTCAGTATTTGGATGCAGAGTGACAGAGTCAGTATTTGGAAGCAGAGTGACAGAGGCAGTACTTGGATGCAGAGTGACAGAGTCAGTATTTGGAAGCAGAGTGACAGAGTCAGTATTTGGATGCAGAGTGACAGAGTCAGTATTTGGAAGCAGAGTGACAGAGTCAGTATTTGGAAGCAGAGTGACAGAGTCAGTATTTGGATGCAGAGTGACAGAGTCAGTATTTGGAAGCAGAGTGACAGAGTCAGTATTTGGATGCAGAGTGACAGAGTCAGTATTTGGATGCAGAGTGACAGAGTCAGTATTTGGAAGCAGAGTGACAGAGTCAGTACTTGGATGCAGAGTGACAGAGTCAGTATTTCGAAATGCAGAGTGACAGAGTCAGTATTTGGAAGCAGAGTGACAGAGTCAGTATTTGGAAGCAGAGTGACAGAGTCAGTACTTGGATGCAGAGTGACAGAGTCAGTATTTCGAAACAGAGTCAGTATTTGGATGCAGAGTGACAGAGTCAGTATTTGGAAGCAGAGTGACAGAGTCAGTATTTGGAAACAGAGTGACAGAGTCAGTATTTGGATGCAGAGTGACAGAGTCAGTATTTGGAAGCAGAGTGACAGAGTCAGTACTTGGATGCAGAGTGACAGAGTCAGTATTTGGATGCAGAGTGACAGAGTCAGTACTTGGATGCAGAGTGACAGAGTCAGTATTTGGAAGCAGAGTGACAGAGTCAGTACTTTGATGCAAAGTGACAGAGTCAGTATTTCGAAGCAGAGTGACAGAGTCAGTATTTGGAAGCAGAGTGACAGAGTCAGTACTTGGATGCAGAGTGACAGAGTCAGTATTTGGAAGCAGAGTGACAGAGTCAGTACTTGGATGCAGAGTGACAGAGTCAGTATTTGGATGCAGAGTGACAGAGTCAGTACTTGGATGCAGAGTGACAGAGTCAGTATTTGGAAGCAGAGTGACAGAGTCAGTACTTTGATGCAGAGTGACAGAGTCAGTATTTGGAAGCAGAGTGACAGAGTCAGTACTTGGATGCAGAGTGACAGAGTCAGTATTTGGAAGCAGAGTGACAGAGTCAGTATTTGGATGCAGAGTGACAGAGTCAGTATTTGGATGCAGAGTGACAGAGTCAGTATTTGGAAGCAGAGTGACAGAGTCAGTATTTGGAAGCAGAGTGACAGAGTCAGTACTTGGATGCAGAGTGACAGAGTCAGTATTTCGAAACAGAGTGACAGAGTCAGTATTTGGAAGCAGAGTGACAGAGTCAGTATTTGGATGCAGAGTGACAGAGTCAGTATTTGGAAGCAGAGTGACAGAGTCAGTATTTGGAAACAGAGTGACAGAGTCAGTATTTGGATGCAGAGTGACAGAGTCAGTATTTGGAAGCAGAGTGACAGAGTCAGTACTTGGATGCAGAGTGACAGAGTCAGTATTTGGATGCAGAGTGACAGAGTCAGTACTTGGATGCAGAGTGACAGAGTCAGTATTTGGAAGCAGAGTGACAGAGTCAGTACTTTGATGCAGAGTGACACAGTCAGTATTTCGAAGCAGAGTGACAGAGTCAGTATTTGGAAGCAGAGTGACAGAGTCAGTATTTGGATGCAGAGTGACAGAGTCAGTATTTGGAAGCAGAGTGACAGAGTCAGTACTTGGATGCAGAGTTATAGAGTCAGTATTTGGAAGCAGAGTGACAGAGTCAGTACTTGGATGCAGAGTGACAGAGTCAGTATTTGGAAGCAGAGTGACAGAGTCAGTACTTGGATGCAGAGTGACAGAGTCAGTATTTCGAAGCAGAGTGACAGAGTCAGTATTTGGAAGCAGAGTGACAGAGTCAGTATTTGGATGCAGAGTGACAGAGTCAGTATTTGGATGCAGAGTGACATAGTCAGTATTTGGAAGCAGAGTGACAGAGTCAGTCCTTGGATGCAGAGTGACAGAGTCAGTATTTCGAAGCAGAGTGACAGAGTCAGTACTTGGATGCAGAGTGACAGAGTCAGTATTTGGAAGCAGAGTGACAGAGTCAGTATTTGGATGCAGAGTGACAGAGTCAGTATTTGGAAGCAGAGTGACAGAGGCAGTACTTGGATGCAGAGTGACAGAGTCAGTATTTGGAAGCAGAGTGACAGAGTCAGTATTTGGATGCAGAGTGACAGAGTCAGTATTTGGAAGCAGAGTGACAGAGTCAGTATTTGGAAACAGAGTGACAGAGTCAGTATTTGGATGCAGAGTGACAGAGTCAGTATTTGGAAGCAGAGTGACAGAGTCAGTATTTGGATTCAGAGTGACAGAGTCAGTATTTGGAAGCAGAGTGACAGAGTCAGTACTTGGATGCAGAGTGACAGAGTCAGTATTTGGAAGCAGAGTGACAGAGTCAGTATTTGGAAGCAGAGTGACAGAGTCAGTATTTGGATGCAGAGTGACAGAGTCAGTATTTGGATGCAGAGTGACATAGTCAGTATTTGGAAGCAGAGTGACAGAGTCAGTCCTTGGATGCAGAGTGACAGAGTCAGTATTTCGAAGCAGAGTGACAGAGTCAGTACTTGGATGCAGAGTGACAGAGTCAGTATTTGGAAGCAGAGTGACAGAGTCAGTATTTGGATGCAGAGTGACAGAGTCAGTATTTGGAAGCAGAGTGACAGAGGCAGTATTTGGATGCAGAGTGACAGAGTCAGTATTTCGAAGCAGAGTGACAGAGTCAGTATTTGGATGCAGAGTGACAGAGTCAGTACTTGGATGCAGAGTGACAGAGTCAGTATTTGGATGCAGAGTGACAGAGTCAGTATTTGGATGCAGAGTGACAGAGTCAGTACTTGGATGCAGAGTGACAGAGTCAGTATTTGGAAGCAGAGTGACAGAGTCAGTACTTGGATGCAGAGTGACAGAGTCAGTATTTGGAAGCAGAGTGACAGAGTCAGTATTTCGAAGCAGAGTGACAGAGTCAGTATTTGGATGCAGAGTGACAGAGTCAGTATTTGGATGCAGAGTGACAGAGTCAGTATTTGGAAGCAGAGTGACAGAGTCAGTCCTTGGATGCAGAGTGACAGAGTCAGTATTTCGAAGCAGAGTGACAGAGTCAGTACTTGGATGCAGAGTGACAGAGTCAGTATTTCGAAGCAGAGTGACAGAGTCAGTACTTGGATGCAGAGTGACAGAGTCAGTATTTCGAAGCAGAGTGACAGAGTCAGTACTTGGATGCAGAGTGACAGAGTCAGTATTTGGAAGCAGAGTGACAGAGTCAGTATTTGGATGCAGAGTGACAGAGTCAGTATTTGGAAGCAGAGTGACAGAGGCAGTACTTGGATGCAGAGTGACAGAGTCAGTATTTGGAAGCAGAGTGACAGAGTCAGTATTTGGATGCAGAGTGACAGAGTCAGTATTTGGAAGCAGAGTGACAGAGTCAGTATTTGGAAGCAGAGTGACAGAGTCAGTATTTGGATGCAGAGTGACAGAGTCAGTATTTGGAAGCAGAGTGACAGAGTCAGTATTTGGATGCAGAGTGACAGAGTCAGTATTTGGATGCAGAGTGACAGAGTCAGTATTTGGAAGCAGAGTGACAGAGTCAGTACTTGGATGCAGAGTGACAGAGTCAGTATTTCGAAACAGAGTGACAGAGTCAGTATTTGGAAGCAGAGTGACAGAGTCAGTATTTGGATGCAGAGTGACAGAGTCAGTATTTGGAAGCAGAGTGACAGAGTCAGTATTTGGAAACAGAGTGACAGAGTCAGTATTTGGATGCAGAGTGACAGAGTCAGTATTTGGAAGCAGAGTGACAGAGTCAGTACTTGGATGCAGAGTGACAGAGTCAGTATTTGGATGCAGAGTGACAGAGTCAGTACTTGGATGCAGAGTGACAGAGTCAGTATTTGGAAGCAGAGTGACAGAGTCAGTACTTTGATGCAAAGTGACAGAGTCAGTATTTCGAAGCAGAGTGACAGAGTCAGTATTTGGAAGCAGAGTGACAGAGTCAGTACTTGGATGCAGAGTGACAGAGTCAGTATTTGGAAGCAGAGTGACAGAGTCAGTACTTGGATGCAGAGTGACAGAGTCAGTATTTGGATGCAGAGTGACAGAGTCAGTACTTGGATGCAGAGTGACAGAGTCAGTATTTGGAAGCAGAGTGACAGAGTCAGTACTTTGATGCAGAGTGACAGAGTCAGTATTTGGAAGCAGAGTGACAGAGTCAGTACTTGGATGCAGAGTGACAGAGTCAGTATTTGGAAGCAGAGTGACAGAGTCAGTATTTGGATGCAGAGTGACAGAGTCAGTATTTGGATGCAGAGTGACAGAGTCAGTATTTGGAAGCAGAGTGACAGAGTCAGTATTTGGAAGCAGAGTGACAGAGTCAGTACTTGGATGCAGAGTGACAGAGTCAGTATTTCGAAACAGAGTGACAGAGTCAGTATTTGGAAGCAGAGTGACAGAGTCAGTATTTGGATGCAGAGTGACAGAGTCAGTATTTGGAAGCAGAGTGACAGAGTCAGTATTTGGAAACAGAGTGACAGAGTCAGTATTTGGATGCAGAGTGACAGAGTCAGTATTTGGAAGCAGAGTGACAGAGTCAGTACTTGGATGCAGAGTGACAGAGTCAGTATTTGGATGCAGAGTGACAGAGTCAGTACTTGGATGCAGAGTGACAGAGTCAGTATTTGGAAGCAGAGTGACAGAGTCAGTACTTTGAGGCAGAGTGACACAGTCAGTATTTCGAAGCAGAGTGACAGAGTCAGTATTTGGAAGCAGAGTGACAGAGTCAGTATTTGGATGCAGAGTGACAGAGTCAGTATTTGGAAGCAGAGTGACAGAGTCAGTACTTGGATGCAGAGTTATAGAGTCAGTATTTGGAAGCAGAGTGACAGAGTCAGTACTTGGATGCAGAGTGACAGAGTCAGTATTTGGAAGCAGAGTGACAGAGTCAGTACTTGGATGCAGAGTGACAGAGTCAGTATTTCGAAGCAGAGTGACAGAGTCAGTATTTGGAAGCAGAGTGACAGAGTCAGTATTTGGATGCAGAGTGACAGAGTCAGTATTTGGATGCAGAGTGACATAGTCAGTATTTGGAAGCAGAGTGACAGAGTCAGTCCTTGGATGCAGAGTGACAGAGTCAGTATTTCGAAGCAGAGTGACAGAGTCAGTACTTGGATGCAGAGTGACAGAGTCAGTATTTGGAAGCAGAGTGACAGAGTCAGTATTTGGATGCAGAGTGACAGAGTCAGTATTTGGAAGCAGAGTGACAGAGGCAGTACTTGGATGCAGAGTGACAGAGTCAGTATTTGGAAGCAGAGTGACAGAGTCAGTATTTGGATGCAGAGTGACAGAGTCAGTATTTGGAAGCAGAGTGACAGAGTCAGTATTTGGAAACAGAGTGACAGAGTCAGTATTTGGATGCAGAGTGACAGAGTCAGTATTTGGAAGCAGAGTGACAGAGTCAGTATTTGGATTCAGAGTGACAGAGTCAGTATTTGGAAGCAGAGTGACAGAGTCAGTACTTGGATGCAGAGTGACAGAGTCAGTATTTGGAAGCAGAGTGACAGAGTCAGTATTTGGAAGCAGAGTGACAGAGTCAGTATTTGGATGCAGAGTGACAGAGTCAGTATTTGGATGCAGAGTGACATAGTCAGTATTTGGAAGCAGAGTGACAGAGTCAGTCCTTGGATGCAGAGTGACAGAGTCAGTATTTCGAAGCAGAGTGACAGAGTCAGTACTTGGATGCAGAGTGACAGAGTCAGTATTTGGAAGCAGAGTGACAGAGTCAGTATTTGGATGCAGAGTGACAGAGTCAGTATTTGGAAGCAGAGTGACAGAGGCAGTACTTGGATGCAGAGTGACAGAGTCAGTATTTGGAAGCAGAGTGACAGAGTCAGTATTTGGATGCAGAGTGACAGAGTCAGTATTTGGAAGCAGAGTGACAGAGTCAGTATTTGGAAACAGAGTGACAGAGTCAGTATTTGGATGCAGAGTGACAGAGTCAGTATTTGGAAGCAGAGTGACAGAGTCAGTATTTGGATTCAGAGTGACAGAGTCAGTATTTGGAAGCAGAGTGACAGAGTCAGTACTTGGATGCAGAGTGACAGAGTCAGTATTTGGAAGCAGAGTGACAGAGTCAGTATTTGGATGCAGAGTAACAGAGTCAGTATTTGGATGCAGAGTGACAGAGTCAGTATTTGGAAGCAGAGTGACAGAGTCAGTACTTGGATGCAGAGTTATAGAGTCAGTATTTGGAAGCAGAGTGACAGAGTCAGTACTTGGATGCAGAGTGACAGAGTCAGTATTTGGAAGCAGAGTGACAGAGTCAGTACTTGGATGCAGAGTGACAGAGTCAGTATTTCGAATCAGAGTGACAGAGTCAGTATTTCGAAGCAGAGTGACAGAGTCAGTATTTGGATGCAGAGTGACAGAGTCAGTATTTCGAAGCAGAGTGACAGAGTCAGTATTTGGAAGCAGAGTGACAGAGTCAGTATTTGGATGCAGAGTGACAGAGTCAGTATTTGGATGCAGAGTGACAGAGTCAGTATTTGGAAGCAGAGTGACAGAGTCAGTCCTTGGATGCAGAGTGACAGAGTCAGTTTTTCGAAGCAGAGTGACAGAGTCAGTTCTTGGATGCAGAGTGACAGAGTCAGTATTTCGAAGCAGAGTGACAGAGTCAGTACTTGGATGCAGAGTGACAGAGTCAGTATTTGGAAGCAGAGTGACAGAGTCAGTATTTGGATGCAGAGTGACAGAGTCAGTATTTGGAAGCAGAGTGACAGAGGCAGTACTTGGATGCAGAGTGACAGAGTCAGTATTTGGAAGCAGAGTGACAGAGTCAGTATTTGGATGCAGAGTGACAGAGTCAGTATTTGGAAGCAGAGTGACAGAGTCAGTATTTGGAAACAGAGTGACAGAGTCAGTATTTGGATGCAGAGTGACAGAGTCAGTATTTGGAAGCAGAGTGACAGAGTCAGTATTTGGATTCAGAGTGACAGAGTCAGTATTTGGAAGCAGAGTGACAGAGTCAGTACTTGGATGCAGAGTGACAGAGTCAGTATTTGGAAGCAGAGTGACAGAGTCAGTATTTGGATGCAGAGTGACAGAGTCAGTATTTGGATGCAGAGTGACAGAGTCAGTATTTGGAAGCAGAGTGACAGAGTCAGTACTTGGATGCAGAGTGACAGAGTCAGTATTTCGAAGCAGAGTGACAGAGTCAGTATTTGGAAGCAGAGTGACAGAGTCAGTATTTGGATGCAGAGTGACAGAGTCAGTATTTGGAAGCAGAGTGACAGAGTCAGTATTTGGAAACAGAGTGACAGAGTCAGTATTTGGATGCAGAGTGACAGAGTCAGTATTTGGAAGCAGAGTGACAGAGTCAGTACTTGGATGCAGAGTGACAGAGTCAGTATTTGGATGCAGAGTGACAGAGTCAGTACTTGGATGCAGAGTGACAGAGTCAGTATTTGGAAGCAGAGTGACAGAGTCAGTATTTGGAAACAGAGTGACAGAGTCAGTATTTGGATGCAGAGTGACAGAGTCAGTATTTGGATGCAGAGTGACAGAGTCAGTATTTGGAAGCAGAGTGACAGAGTCAGTACTTGGATGCAGAGTGACAGAGTCAGTATTTGGATGCAGAGTGACAGAGTCAGTACTTGGATGCAGAGTGACAGAGTCAGTATTTGGAAGCAGAGTGACAGAGTCAGTACTTTGATGCAGAGTGACAGAGTCAGTATTTCGAAGCAGAGTGACAGAGTCAGTATTTGGAAGCAGAGTGACAGAGTCAGTATTTGGATGCAGAGTGACAGAGTCAGTAGAGCAGAGTGACAGAGTCAGTACTTGGATGCAGAGTGACAGAGTCAGTATTTGGAAGCAGAGTGACAGAGTCAGTACTTTGAGCAGAGTGACAGAGTCAGTACTTGGATGCAGAGTTATAGAGTCAGTATTTGGAAGCAGAGTGACAGAGTCAGTACTTGGATGCAGAGTGACAGAGTCAGTATTTGGAAGCAGAGTGACAGAGTCAGTATTTGGAAACAGAGTGACAGAGTCAGTATTTGGATGCAGAGTGACAGAGTCAGTATTTGGAAGCAGAGTGACAGAGTCAGTATTTGGATTCAGAGTGACAGAGTCAGTATTTGGAAGCAGAGTGACAGAGTCAGTACTTGGATGCAGAGTGACAGAGTCAGTATTTGGAAGCAGAGTGACAGAGTCAGTATTTGGATGCAGAGTGACAGAGTCAGTATT
>NW_027259795.1:0-23278 GCF_045791955.1 Oncorhynchus clarkii lewisi
TACAGTGCCTTGCGAAAGTATTCGGCCCCCTTGAACTTTGCGACCTTTTGCCACATTTCAGGCTTCAAACATAAAGATATAAAACTGTATTTTTTTGTGAAGAATCAACAACAAGTGGGACACAATCATGAAGTGGAACAACATTTATTGGATATTTCAAACTTTTTTAACAAATCAAAAACGGAAAAATTGGGCGTGCAAAATTATTCAGCCCCCTTAAGTTAATACTTTGTAGCGCCACCTTTTGCTGCGATTACAGCTGTAAGTCGCTTGGGGTATGTCTCTATCAGTTTTGCACATCGAGAGACTGAAATTTTTTCCCATTCCTCCTTGCAAAACAGCTCGAGCTCAGTGAGGTTGGATGGAGAGCATTTGTGAACAGCAGTTTTCAGTTCTTTCCACAGATTCTCGATTGGATTCAGGTCTGGACTTTGACTTGGCCATTCTAACACCTGGATATGTTTATTTTTGAACCATTCCATTGTAGATTTTGCTTTATGTTTTGGATCATTGTCTTGTTGGAAGACAAATCTCCGTCCCAGTCTCAGGTCTTTTGCAGACTCCATCAGGTTTTCTTCCAGAATGGTCCTGTATTTGGCTCCATCCATCTTCCCATCAATTTTAACCATCTTCCCTGTCCCTGCTGAAGAAAAGCAGGCCCAAACCATGATGCTGCCACCACCATGTTTGACAGTGGGGATGGTGTGTTCAGCTGTGTTGCTTTTACGCCAAACATAACGTTTTGCATTGTTGCCAAAAAGTTCCATTTTGGTTTCATCTGACCAGAGCACCTTCTTCCACATGTTTGGTGTGTCTCCCAGGTGGCTTGTGGCAAACTTTAAACAACACTTTTTATGGATATCTTTAGAAATGGCTTTCTTCTTGCCACTCTTCCATAAAGGCCAGATTTGTGCAATATACGACTGATTGTTGTCCTATGGACAGAGTCTCCCACCTCAGCTGTAGATCTCTGCAGTTCATCCAGAGTGATCATGGGCCTCTTGGCTGCATCTCTGATCAGTCTTCTCCTTGTATGAGCTGAAAGTTTAGAGGGACGGCCAGGTCTTTGTAGATTTGCAGTGGTCTGATACTCCTTCCATTTCAATATTATCGCTTGCACAGTTCTCCTTGGGATGTTTAAAGCTTGGGAAATCTTTTTGTATCTAAATCAGGCTTTAAACTTCTTCACAACAGTATCTCGGACCTGCCTGGTGTGCTCCTTGTTCTTCATGATGCTCTCTGCGCTTTTAACGGACCTCTGAGACTATCACAGTGCAGGTGCATTTATATGGAGACTTGATTACACACAGGTGGATTGTATTTATCATCATTAATCATTTAGGTCAACATTGGATCATTCAGAGATCCTCACTGAACTTCTGGAGAGAGTTTGCTGCACTGAAAGTAAAGGGGCTGAATAATTTTGCACGCCCAATTTTTCAGTTTTTGATTTGTTAAAAAAGTTTGAAATATCCAATAAATGTCGTTCCACTTCATGATTGTGTCCCACTTGTTGTTGATTCTTCACAAAAAAATACAGTTTTATATCTTTATGTTTGAAGCCTGAAATGTGGCAAAAGGTTGCAAAGTTCAAGGGGGCCGAATACTTTCGCAAGGCACTGTACTTGCCTAGCCTGAGTACCAGTATCTTTATCTTACATTCCACTCCTTGCCACTCATTGTCAATGCCAAAGAGACTGACTTTCTGCCATCTTAAACAGAACAGAGGAGCTTATCCTGGTTGATAACCCTCACAGTTATCCTCCAATCGCAACGATTTTCCAAATATTGGAACTCGTGTATCACTTTTTTTCTCCACGGAACATGTTAGTAGTTATTTTTTTGTCCAGACAAAACAAGTCTGTCAAAACTTGCTAGTTCACATCTAAATTCTCAAACAAAATACATACTGTAGCTACTTCAATTCCAAACACAAAACCTCTTTGCGTTGATATTAAGCTTCAACATACAAAAACTTGCTTAGATAACGGCAAAATATTTGTTTTTGATTCTAATTATATATTTTTTGAGGATCCACATGTTATCCATTTAAGATATCTATACTAAATATATTCACGTCACCAAATGATTGTTTTAAACACACTGCTTTGCAATGAAGGTCTACAGTGGACTCAGCAGCACTCTGTAGTGTAGCACCATGGTGTAGCCGGAGGACAGCTAGCTTCTGTCCTCCTCTGAGTACATAGACTTCAATACAAAACCTAGGAGGCTCATGGTTCTCTCCCCCTTCCATAGACTTACACAGTAATTATGACTACTTCCGGAGGACGTCCTCCTACCTATCAGAGCTCTTGCAGGATGAACTGACATGTTGTCCACCCAATCAAAAGACCAGCGAATGAATCTAGTACTAAAAGCTACAGCTAGCTAGCACTGCAGTGCATAAAATGTGATGAGTAGTCGACTCAAAGAGAGAGAAAGACAATAGTTGAACAATTTTGAACAAATTAATTTCTTCCAAAATTAAGGAGAAGAGAGAGAGAGAGAGAGATTTGGATGTATTTTGTTTTTCTTTCACTTATCTAGTAATGCAGTTAGCTTAGCCTACTCAAAAACAGAAATTAATGCTATGTTAGCTAGCTGGCTATGGCTATCCAACACTGGAACTCTTCCAAGTCAAGGCAAGCTTTTGATTTGTATGAATTTATTGCCACCGACTGTGTAACTGCTAAACTGCTGTCGGACTTTACATTGTACTGCATGATTCTAGCGGGTTTACTAACGATTTAGTTCTAGTATCTATGATGACTAAGACTTGACAACGATCTAGGCTATGTGTAACATTAGGGGCGGCAGGGTAGCCTAGTGGTTAAAGTGTTGGACGGAAGGTTGCAAGTTCAAACCCCCAATCTGACATGGTACAAACCTGTCGTTCTGCCCCTGAACAGGCAGTTAACCCACTGTTCCTAGGCCGTCATTGAAAATAAGAATTTGTTCTTAACTGACTTGCCTAGTTAAATAAAGGTAAAATAAAAAAATTAATTAGCGGGCATGAAGGAGGAGAGCGCGTAGATAGTTGCAAGAAGTAACTATGTATATATGTATAGAATGAGCAAAGTGATCATGCTGTTTGTATGTGGCTGCCATGAAATTGAACTGTATTTGCATGTGCTCAGGGGTGTATTCATTCTGCCGATTCTGTTGGAAGCAAACGTAACGAAACGGGATAAAATGACCAATGAGGTATTGAATGTGTCACTGTCTGTCACCTTGATTACTCTAATTACTCTAGACCTGTGCACCGACATGTAGTAGCCTAAACCTGTCGATGTTACATTGAGCTGGGTGAATGGAATTTGAATGACAATCGTCCAATAAGCTGTAATAGAAATACATCTTCCCTGATCATGAACGGCACCGACCGCCACTGACATGCAGTAGTATTAGGCTGCCACTCTGTCATACCATTTTTATGGGCAATTGCCGTTTGGATATTGATTTGATATGGGGCTTGTAATCGTGTGTCATGATAATCTATTGTGGGCATTTAAGGGTGGGACCAGTAAATAGAGAACATGCTTTTGCTTGAGACACATGCTGCCAGTGATCTGCAGTATAAATAGTATTTGTGGAAGGATGTGGCTGAAACAGTTTTTACACCAGCTGCAATGTGTTACTGATGTCTCATCTCAAGAGTTTCTCAGATGGGGCTTGATTAAGCCTGCTCATTGTGTTCCTCAAC
Organism: Oncorhynchus clarkii lewisi; assembly: GCF_045791955.1. NCBI lineage: Eukaryota > Metazoa > Chordata > Actinopteri > Salmoniformes > Salmonidae > Oncorhynchus > Oncorhynchus clarkii. The sequence goes on from NW_027259795.1 coordinate 3,704, forward strand.
CTAGATAAATTAAATGTTTTTAATTGTTAAATTTATAAAGTAGGCCATTGCATTCACATAGTACAAATACACAGTAGTTAAGTACACAATGTCATTTTTTAGTATTGCAATCTTTCTCTATCAAATCGCTCTTTCTTTTTTCATAAACAGGACGTGAAATCTTTCCACTGGAAAATCCGCTGCTTGATCCTCAACATCGCTTTCTGCTGCTTGGCTGCTTACTTTTACTGGAAACACAACATGTACTGTGAACAAGGGAGTAAGTATATTGTAGCATCAGAATGTTAAAGGGCATGAGCAGTCATTCTGAAAAGTACTTTTTCTCTCATGGCTAACTACCATGAAGTTTGAAAAGACAGGCTGAGTGGGCGGGGAGATTATATTCATGAGTTCGCATTGACTGACAGCTCTTTGAAACGCCGATGTTAAACAACTTTGATGCAGTGACCAGTGTTGCAGTAAAATCGTCTAAAGGAAATTTGGTGATGCACAAAGTAACTCAAACATCATTGAAGTTGCATCAATGATATCCTTGTTACAGTTGGAAGTCGGAAGTTTACAAACACTTAAAACTCATTTTTCAGCCACTCAACAAATTTCTTGTTAACATTCTACAGTTTTGCAAGTTGGTTAGGACATCTACTTTGTGCATGACACAAGTAATTTTTCCAACAGTTGTTTACAGACAGATTATTTCACTTATAATTCACTGTATCACACTTTCAGTCGGTCAGAAGTTTACATACACTAAGTTGACTGTGCCTTTAAACAGCTTGGAAAATTCCAGAAAATGATGTCATGGCTTTAGAAGCTTATGATAGGCTAATTGACATCAGTTGAGTCAATTGGAGGTGTACCTGTGGATGTGTTTCAAGGCCAAACTTCAAACTCATGGCCTCTTTGCTTGACAACATGAGAAAATCAAAAGAAATCAGCCAAGACCTCAGAAAAAAATGTAGACTTCCACAAGTCTGGTTCATCCTTGGGAGCATTTTCCAAATGCCTGAAGGTACCACGTTCATCTGTACAAACAGTAGTACGCAAGTATAAACACCATGGGACAATGCAGCCGTCATACCGCTCAGGAAGGAGACGTGTTCAGTCTCCTAGAGGTGAACGTGCTTTGGTGAGAAAAGTGCAAATCAATCCCAGAACAACAGCAAAGGACCTTGATGCTAGAGGAAACAGGTACAAAAGTATCTATATCCACAGTAAAATGAGTCCTATATTGACATAACCTGAAAGGCCGCTCAGCAAGGAAGAAGCCACTGCTCCAAACCTCCATAAAAAAGCCAGACTACGGTTTTAACTGCACATGGGGACAGTACTTTTTTGGAGAAATGTCCTCTGGTCTGATGGAGGAAAAAGGGGGACGCTTGCAAGCCGAAGAACACCATCCCAACCGTGAAGCACAGGGGTGGCAGCATCATGTTGTGGGGGTGCTTTACTTCAGGAGGGACTGGTGCACTTCTCAAAATAGATGGCGTCATGAGGCATGAAAATGATGTGGATATATTGAAGCAACATCTCAAGACATCAGTTAGGAAGTTAAAGCTTGGTCACAAATGGGTCCTCTAAATGGACAATGACCCCAAGCATACTTCCAAAGTTGTGGCAAAATGGCTTAAGGACAACAAGTCAAGGTATTGGAGTGGCCATCACAAAGCCCTGACCTCAATCCCATAGGACATTTGTGGGCAGAACTGTAAAAGCGTGTGCGAGCAAGGAGGCCTACAAACCTGACTCAGTTACACCAGCTCTGTCAGGAGGAAGGGGCCAAAATTCACCCAACTTATTTTGGGAAGCTTGTAGAAGGCTACCCGAAACGTTTGACCCAAGTGATATAATTTAAAGGGTGTGCAAAGCTGTCATCAAGGCAAAGGGTGGCTATTTGAAGAATCTCAAATATATAATTTGTTTGGATTTGTTTAACACTTTTTTGCTTACTACATGATTCCATATGTGTTATTTCATAGTGTTGATGTCTTCACTATTATTCTACAATGTAGAAAATTTTAAAAATAAAGAAAAACCCTTGAATGAGTAGCTGTTCTAAAACTTTTGACCAGTGGTATAAATGTATATATATAAATATATATATATGTGTGTATATGTATATATACACCATTTGGCGGGGCTCTTGGGATGCAGATCACAGCAGCACTGACCCGTGTGTTGACCTGACAACTGTGTCTGTGTTTTGACCGACCCATTCCCACCTTTTGTTCCATGCTGGCTGAACACCTAGCTAGCCAGTAACACAGCAGCACTGACCCATGTGTTGACCTGACAACTGTGTCTGTGTTTTGACCGACCCATTCCCACCTTTTGTTCCATGCAGGCTGAACACCTAGCTAGCCAGTAACACAGCAGCACTGACCCATGTGTTGACCTGACAACTGTGTCTGTGTTTTGACCGACCCATTCCCACCTTTTGTTCCATGCTGGCTGAACACCTAGCTAGCCAGTAACACAGCAGCACTGACCCATGTGTTGACCTGACAACTGTGTCTGTGTTTTGACCGACCCATTCCCACCTTTTGTTCCATGCTGGCTGAACACCTAGCTAGCCAGTAACACAGCAGCACTGACCCATGTGTTGACCTGACAACTGTGTCTGTGTTTTGACCGACCCATTCCCACCTTTTGTTCCATGCTGGCTGAACACCTAGCTAGCCAGTAACACAGCAGCACTGACCCATGTGTTGACCTGACAACTGTGTCTGTGTTTTGACCGACCCATTCCCACCTTTTGTTCCATGCTGGCTGAACACCTAGCTAGCCAGTAACACAGCAGCACTGACCCATGTGTTGACCTCTCAACTGTGTCTGTGTTTTGACCGACCCATTCCCACCTTTTGTTCCATGCTGGCTGAACACCTAGCTAGCCAGTAACACAGCAGCACTGACCCATGTGTTGACCTGACAACTGTGTCTGTGTTTTGACCGACCCATTCCCACCTTTTGTTCCATGCTGGCTGAACACCTAGCTAGCCAGTAACACAGCAGCACTGACCCATGTGTTGACCTCTCAACTGTGTCTGTGTTTTGACCGACCCATTCCCACCTTTTGTTCCATGCTGGCTGAACACCTAGCTAGCCAGTAACACAGCAGCACTGACCCATGTGTTGACCTGACAACTGTGTCTGTGTTTTGACCGACCCATTCCCACCTTTTGTTCCATGCTGGCTGAACACCTAGCTAGCCAGTAACACAGCAGCACTGACCCATGTGTTGACCTGACAACTGTGTCTGTGTTTTGACCGACCCATTCCCACCTTTTGTTCCATGCTGGCTGAACACCTAGCTAGCCAGTAACACAGCAGCACTGACCCATGTGTTGACCTGACAACTGTGTCTGTGTTTTGACCGACCCATTCCCACCTTTTGTTCCATGCTGGCTGAACACCTAGCTAGCCAGTAACACAGCAGCACTGACCCATGTGTTGACCTGACAACTGTGTCTGTGTTTTGACCGACCCATTCCCACCTTTTGTTCCATGCTGGCTGAACACCTAGCTAGCCAGTAACTGCTGACACAGATGAAAGGGGAAACATATACGTATCGTTGCCATAGATGAATAGGGTCAACTTTTAATTATATTTGCTGACAACCTTCAGTAAAAATGTTGGCATCAGTAGAATAGCTATCTAGCTATATAAACAACGCCTCTCTGCAAACACAAACACGGCTTCTCCGATGTTGGTTACAAGGCGGTACTTATTTAAATAATGAAAGTTTAGGTGATGTCACCTTGTCCCCTGAATAATGAATCCTAGTGCTTTACATGGGGGAGGGGACCAGTAACTTTGTGATCAAACGTTATCAATGAAGAAGCAAGTCATTTTTCATACTTTCATCTGGTTTCCTTCAGATATCAGCAATTTTCATGAAAAACATTATTTTGACTGTTCATAACCTTTAAGCATTATATGATACAAAAGTATATTTTAATTTGACATTGTTTGTTAAAGAGTTCATAAAAGTCTCCTGTCTTTCCTAACCTCCACAGGCTACACCTTTTTTGCCCTCTTTGAGTATTGTGTGGTGTTCTCCAACATGGCCTTCCACCTAACAGCCTTCTGGGACTTTAAGAGCAGAGAGATGGTGGTCATCTCACCAGAGGAGGGTAAAGACTTCTGACTGGGAAACAGAGGGTCAGGTGACAGGTGTTCAACCACTCAGAACACACCTAGCGGAGATGATGCTGTTGCAGAGAAGGAGGAGCAGGAAGAGAGCGCCTTCTTCCATATATTTACATGATGGCGGATGTCATGACTGTAAATAATCACTTTATTTATCTGGACTGTTCAACCTGAAAGTCAATCCTACTGTACCAATATTTTGATAGAGTTGATATTAACGTACTGTATGATAAAAGACAGACTTAGTCCTCTATGATTTGGGACAGTGGGGCAACTTCGACTTGATCACCTTGACTTAAGAGTATGTCCTTCTTTAGTCATGCTCACGTGTCTATGACTTATCACTTGTGAAATTCGGGAAATGCTGACTGTTGCCAATGATGTGATCTGAAGAGAGTGTCTTCAGCTCTTTGTAGAACGTATTTTTAAATGCATCAAGAACTGTGGATAAACGCAACCATGATTTTGTATATTCTCAAGTAGAGAGAGACATCTGAAAGGTATTAATAATCTAATAGTGATTTTTTTGTGTGTAAACATTAAGCTTCATTAAACAATTATTTCAGAACTTTTTAGTTATTTACCATAACATGCTTATTCTTAGTGAGTCAGTCAGTCAGTGAGGTCCACAACCTAAATTAAGGAAGTTACAAATAAATGTTCTTCCTCGTTTGTAAAGACAGAGAGAGGGACAGAGAGAGAGAGAGAGAGACAGAGAGAGACAGAGAGAGAGAGAGACAGATATATATTATCTACCTCACTTGCTTTGGCAATGTTAACACGTTTCCCATGCCAATAAAGCACTTGAATTGAAATTGAATTGAATTGAGAGAGAGAGACAGAGAGAGTGAGAGAGACAGAGCGAGTGAGAGAGACAGAGAGAGACATAGAGAGAGACAGTGAGAGAGAGACAGAGAGATAGAGAGAGACAGAGAGAGAGAGAGAGAGAGAGAGAGACAGAGAGAGAGAGAGAGAGAGAGAGAGACAGAGAGAGAGAGAGAGAGAGAGAGAGAGAGACAGAGAGAGACAGAGAGAGAGACAGAGAGAGAGAGAGAGAGAATGAGATGGAGAGGCAGATCCAGATAGTACTAGAGTGGGTGTTGTATACAGTCACATACAGTATATACTGTACTAAAACAGTAAGGACATCTATCTGTATGTCCCTCCACTGCTCTCACACAAAGAAGTGTCTGTTATCCAGCAGGCAGAGCAAAGGCACTGAGGCCTTATTTCACTGTCAAATGAGTCCAGTGGCCTGAGGTATGGGAGAGGACAGTGATTGTACAACAAATGAAAATGTATGTTTCACAACTCCGTAACAGCAAGCTGGATCATTTCACTTCCAAATCATGCTCAGGCAAATCAGGAACCTCATGGTGGTTTAGCATGCTGGTTTCTATCACCTCCCATGACTCCATTGGAAAGGGTTTGGCATTCTTGAGGTATTAATTTAATCATGCTCAGGCAAATCAGGAACCTCATGGTTGTTTAGCATGCTGGTTTCTATCACCTCCCATGACTCCATTGGAAAGGGTTTGGCATTCTTGAGGTATTAATTTAATTGTATGCATTGATCAACACATTTATATGCTGTTCCTGATGATAAGAATAAAGACATGTCAAAGTAATCTACACTACAGTTTGCACACAATTTCCATCTCTCGTTTACAACAGTACAGATGTAATAATAATAATAATATTTTGGTGGGTGCTTATGTTTGATTTGGAAATTTGTTTTTTTGCCTTTCCCAACCGCGAGACACCCTCGAAGAGTGGGGTCATAGCCTTCTCAAAATAGTTACACAATATTAAAACATCTACAACCCCAACTTAACTAAAATAGATAATAAGCTAAGGACTTTCAGAGGGAAGTTACAACCAGGTTCCATTTCTCTCTCCTCTCCTCTCCCGTCTCTCCTCTCATCTATCACACACACACACACACACAAACACACTGACTAATGACCTTCGATAGGAAAATCAGCCTATGCATTTCTTATCAAAAACCTCTCTGCATCTCCTCTTTTGTGTCCAGCATTCAACACATTCAAACAAAGTTGAAGAGCACTAACAGAAAACCAGATGGTGTAAAAATACATACTTCTATGATACAACAAAATATTTATAAAAAAAACAACTACTATTAATTATGGGAGTATGGATATTTAAATTCCTGATATTTTTTAATTATTTTTGTAAAGAACATACATGTCAAAATGTGACAACAATACAAGCACTGATAAATGAGAGAATGTATCTCCTCATCAGAAAGTCTCAGGTCTTTTTGGTTAATTGCTATAAAGGAAGAGGGAAAAATAATGGATATACAAAGGTAAGGCATCCATCTTGAGCCAATGCCTCTGCCTCAATGGTCCCCTTGTCTCAAGGAAGTCTTGATATGGCAGTGTTTGTTATCAGCAGTACAACAAAAACATATTTCACAATAAAATCAACTCCAATGGTTTACACACATTCAATTAATTAATATTGTTCTGTTTGATTTGCATACGTGATAGTATCTCTACTGCCTTTACAATAGCACACAGGGTTTCTTGGTGGCGACAGGTTGTGGGTTGAGAAAGGCTCGCACACCCTCAGCGAACACCTCTTTGATTCCGTCTTGGTTGAGGGCAGAGCATTCAAGGTACTTGATGGCTTGGATCTGCCTGGCCAGGGCGATGCCCTGCTGTTGGGTGATGGTCGTCTGGTTCTGATCCTTTAGCTTCTTCAACACCTCCGGGTCATTGCGCAGGTCCTTCTTGGTGCCCACCAGCAGAATGGGCGTATTGGGACAGTGGTGGGTGACCTCTGGGTGCCACTTGTGCTTGACGTTCTCAAAGGAGGGGGGGCTGGCAACAGAGAAGCAGATGACAAACACGTTGGTCTGAGGGTAGGAGAGGGTGCGCAGGCGGTCGTACTCCTCCTGGCCTGCTGTGTCCCACAGGTTGAGGCTAATAGTCCTGCTGTCCACAGTCACTTGGGCGCTGTAGTTGTCAAACACAGTGGGGATGTACTCCTTGGGGAAGGCGTTGGTGGTGTAGGAGATGAGTAGGCAGGTCTTCCCCACTGCACCGTCTCCTACCACCACACACTTGATGCTCTGCATTCTGACCCCTTCACTGTCTCAGACACCTGGACATGAGAAACACAGGGAGAAATGCACTTTAGGCTACAATGTTCACCAAAAGAGAGACACTGGCTAGGGCCCAACAAATGTAAACTGTTGAAAGTGATGTTTGTGGTTTAAATTGCTCTCACACTTTATCGGGTACGAACATCACTCTCACACCCTCATTTACACAGTACAGTTTGACACTATCTATTTATATCCGTCTTTGTTAATCTACTGGCTTTCATTTCAACTTGAACATTATGTTAATCTGTGGGCCTACTTCATTTATAGTTACAGTACATAAGGCCTGTGTTCCCCATGAATTCAAGTGTGAACACTGAAACTTCAAAATATGGGTGGAGACTGGAGTTTGAAATACATGCAGTAATTGTAATTAATTGTGAGAGAGGAGAGCTGGACTCTTCCCACAGCTCTCTTAGAATGTTGGAGAAAATGTGAATATAGCTAAACCCAGTCTACAGGGACCCGAGCCTGGGAGCACTGAAATGTACTTCTCTGTACACTGACTGGGGATAGTTCATCAAATCCAATAAACCTTTGTATGCCTACCACCACGGATGCATACCTTTGGCCTATCCACTGAATATCTATGATAGGTGATTTTCACTCATTTTAGACCAACAACAAGGCCATAGCATTCTGATCGTGTACATTTCTAATTTCATTCACCTAGATTATTAAGAAAAGGGCCCAATAGTAACCCTGAAATTAGAAAAAGAGTTCAACATAAATTACAGTAAAGGTTTTTCACCATTATCATAATTTTTAAGAAAAAGAGATGCCTATAGTCAGCAGAGACAGTTATAACTTTAAATGGGCTAAGTGAAGCACAAAATAACTGTCACATAAAAATATCGCAATTGTGGATTTTAACATCGCATGCCATATCGTAGGCCTACAGAGTTTTGATATAGAATAGCGCCTACCAACATTATAACGGCAGTTGGCCACCTCGCCTTATGGTGCTTCACCCAAGTGCTTCCGTAGGATTATGTGTTACAGCCTACATATCTATTATACAGTAGTAGTACATAATTACAACATTTTGACAACAAAAACATGCAAAGGTTAAAAACAAGTCAGACTCACCAAACATACTATCTTTAATGGCAGGTTTTGTATGAACATATAGCCTACAATCTGTCCGAGAGTGTCAAAGCAGTCAAGCAAAGTGTTGCTGTAGTGGAGGAAGTGTGTGTGTTCGCTGAAGAGGAAGCCACTCGAGAAATAATGGCACTGTGAGGAAGTGTACTGTCTCCCCACCACGACAACCTGAGCTATTGTTTTAAGTATACGTTGCTGGTAGAATATTAAACAGCATTTTTAAATAAAATTGTTACCCAATGAATTATCTTATTTGACATTCAAATGTACAGAATAGGAATAACCATATCGTTGTTAGGCCCAGTGCAGACAAAATTCAGTGTTTCCTGTGTTTTATATCATATTGCACAACAGATGATGAAACTAACACTGTAGAAGTGGGAAGAAAAGGGATCAGTGTTATTCCTAATTGTTGCTGGTTGAAAATATATTCTACAAAAGAACATCTAATCCTCAGGTTTGCAATGGGCGGGAGTTTTGGCTTGCCTGGTGACATCACCAGGCGGTAAATTGGTTAATAGACCATTAACAAAAAGAGTTCCAAACCTCTCTGACAATAACAGCTAGTTTTCCGTTTTCTTCTCCACACTCAGACCATTCCCAGACAGTCCTAGCAAAATTCTTGCTTGAGAAATATTTTATTGCTAAAAACGCTATTTTGGTCAAATTTAATGGAAAACTATTAAAATATGGTACTTAATTGTTACCCAGAAATGATTTGATATTGATATAAACATGGCTGCAATGGGCCTTTAAACTAAGAATTGATAATTTAGCATTAGTTTATGATACAGTATATTATCAGATCAAGTTGTATCATACACCTTTCTTACAAGACGTTGGGATTTATCATGATAAGGCCTACATGATAAGGCCTACATGATAAGGCCTACATGATAAGGCCTACATGATAAGGCCTATCCCATTGAGGCTCAAATCTGTTCTGAAGGGGGGCATCAGTTCCATCAGAAGATGCCCCCCCTCTTTTCCCCCATCAACACATCTCCTCCCCTTTTATTGCTGGTGTTGTGTAGCCTACAGCCTCAAGGTGGCATACTTGAGCTTAGTTGTGTGGGACTGATGAGTCGATGAGCTCCACTGTTCCTTTGTTCTGATAGCCTACATAGATTTAGATAGACACCACCTTATTGTATCTGTCCTTTTGAGAGCACAGGCAGTGCCATTGAGACCATCTCCATTTTGAAGTAGTCCATTTTCTTCTTTAACTACATTGAACAAAAATATAAAACATAAATATCAACCATTTCAAATATTTTACTGAGTTACAGTTCATATAAGGAAATCAGTCCTTTTAAATAATTGGAAAAGGCCCTAATCTATGGATTTCACACGACTGGGAATGCAGATATGCATCTGTTGGTCACAGATACCTTTAAAATCAGGTGGGGGCGGATCAGAAAACCAGTCAGTATCTGGTGTGACCACCATTTGCCTCATGCAGCACAACACATCTCCTTGATCAGGCTGTTGATTGTGGCCTGTGGAATGTTGTCCCACTCCTCTTCAAGGGCTGTGTGAAGTTGCTGGATATTGGAGGGAACTTGAACACGCTGTCGTATACGTCAATCCAGATCATCCCAAACATGCTCAATGTGTGACTTGTCTAGTGAGTATGGAGATAATAGAAGAACTGGGACATTTTCAGCTACCAGAAATTGTGTACAGATCCTTGCGACATGGGGCCGTGCATTATAATGCTGAAACATGAGGTGATGGCAGCAGATGAATGGCACGACAATGGGCCTCAGGATCTCATCAAGGTATGTCTGTGCATTCAAATTGCCATCGCTAAAATGTTATTGTATTTGTTGTCTGTAGCGTATGTCTGACTATACCATAACCCCATCGCCACCATGGGGCACTCTGTTCACAGCGTTGACATCATCAAACCGCTTGCCCACACAACGCCATACAAGCTGTCTACGTTCTGCAAGGTACTGTTGAAACCGAGATTCATCCGTGAAGAATATACTTCTCGAGCTTACCAGTGGTCATTGAAAATTAGCACTTGCCCGCTGAGTTAGGTTACAACCATGAACTGCAGTCAGGTCAAGATCCTGGTGAGGAAGACGAGCACATACTTGAGCTTCCCTGAAACGGTTCCTGACAGTTTGTGCAGAACTTCTTTGGTTGTGCAAACCCACAGTTTCATCAGTTGTTCAGGTGGCTGGTCTAAGATGATCCCACAGGTGAAGAAGCCGGATGGAAAGGTCCAGAGCTGGCGTGGTTACACGTGGTCTGCGGTTGTGAGGCCAGTTGAACATACAGCCAAATTCTCTAAAACAACGTTAGAGGTGGCTTATGGTAGTGAAATTAACATTTAATTCTCTGGCAACAACTCTGGTGAACATTCCTGCAGTCAGCATGCCAATTGCACGCTCCCTCAAAACTTGAGACATCTGTGGCATTGTGTTGTGTGAAAAAACTGCACATTTTAGAGAGGCCTTTTATTGTCCCCCAGCACAAGGTGCACCAGTGTAATGATCATGCTGTTTAATCCGCGTCTTAATGTGCCACACCTGTCAGGTGGAAGGATTATCTTGTTAAAGGAAAAATGCCCACGAACAGGGGTGTAAATACATTCCTGCACAAAATGTTTTTTTTCTTTGTATAGAACATTTCTGGGATCTTTTATTTCAGCTCATGAAACATGGGACCAACACTACATTTTGAGCTTATATTTGTGTTCTTTGTACTTGTATGAGTTGGCAAACAAATTGAATGAGTGCACACTGCCACCTAGAGTGTGTTGTTTGAATTACTGCAGCAGTTATGGAATGTTTCCTTACAGGTATTATTCATTGGCTGATCCTTCCTGGTGACCTGGATGGAATTATGTGATCATTCCTTAACCCATACGAAGTCCCACCCAGTCGACTACTTCAAAATGGTGAAAATCCTCAATGGCTCTGCCTGTGCTAAAATATCATTTGGGCGCTAGAGTTCTCTATCTATCTCTATGTCTCAAAAATCTAAACAAATTTACTTGTGTGTGAAGCCAGCTAGCAACAATAAGGCTGTGACCTACAGTAGGAGATTTCCATAAAAACATGTCCTGCGTTGATATTGCTACAAACGTAGCATACAAATGTATCGGGGACTCGATCAAGCAACCTTTCAGTTACTGGCCCAATGCTCCAACCACTAGGCTATCTAGGTGTGGCATATAGCCAATAAACACTGCTAAAAAAAATAAAGGGAACACTTAAACAACACAATGTAACTCCAAGTCAATCACACTTCTGTGAAATCAAACTTTCCACTTAGGAAGCAACACTGATTGACAATAAATTTCACATGCTGTTGTGCAAATGGAATAGTCAACAGGTGGAAATTATAGGCAATTAGTAAGACACCCCCAATAAAGGAATGGTTCTGCAGGTGGTGACCACAGACCACTTCTCAGTTCCTATGCTTCCTGGCTGATGTTTTGGTCACTTTTGAATGCTGGCGGTGCTTTCACTCTAGTGGTAGCATGAGACAGAGTCTACAACCCACACAAGTGGCTCAGGTAGTGCAGCTCATCCAGGATGACACATCAATGCGAGCTGTGGCAAGAAGGTTTGCTGTGTCTGTCAGCATAGTGTCCAGAGCATGGAGACGCTACCAGGAGACAGGCCAGTACATCAGGAGACGTGGAGGAGGCCGTAGGAGGGCAACAACCCAGCAGCAGGACCGCTACCTCCGCCTTTGTGCAAGGAGGAGCAGGAGGAGCACTGCCAGAGCCCTGCAAAATGACCTCCAGCAGGCCACAAATGTGCATGTGTCGGCTCAAACGGTCAGAAACAGACTCTATGAGGGTGGTATGAGGGCCCGACGTCCACAGGTGGGGGTTGTGCTTACAGCCCAACACCGTGCAGGACGTTTGCCGTTTGCCAGAGAACACCAAGATTGGCAAATTCGCCACTGGCGCCCTGTGCTCTTCACAGATGAAAGCAGGTTCACACTGAGCACGCGTGACAGACGTGGCAGAGTCTGGAGACGCCGCGGAGAACGTTCTGCTGCCTGCAACATCCTCCAGCATGACCGGTTTGGCGGTGGGTTAGTCCTGGTAGCGTCTCCATGCTCTGGACACTATGCTGACAGACACAGCAAACCTTCTTGCCACAGCTCGCATTGATGTGTCATCCAGGCCGCACAGCCCTCCATGTGCTCGCCAGAGGTAGCCTGACTGCCATTAGGTACCGAGATGAGATCCTCAGACCCCTTGTGAGACCATATGCTGTTGCGGTTGGCCCTGGGTTCCTCCTAATGCAAGACAATGCTAGACCTTATGTGGCTGGAGTGTGTCAGCAGTTCCTGCAAGAGGAAGGTATTGATGCTATGGACTGGCCCGCCCGTTCCCCAGACATGAATCCAATTGAGCACATCTGGGACATCATGTCTCGCTCCATCCACCAACGCCACGTTGCACCACAGACTGTCCAGGAGTTGGCGGATGCTTTAGTCCAGGTCTGGGGGGAGATCCCTCAGGAGACCATCCGCCACCTCATCAGGAGCATGCCCAGGCGTTGTAGAGAGGTCATACAGGCACGTAGAGGCCACACACACTACTGAGCCTCATTTTGACTTGTTTTAAGGACTTTACATCAAAGTTGAATCAGCCTGTAGTGTGGTTTTCCACTTTAATTTTGAGTGTGACTCCAAATCCAGACATCCATGCATTGATAAATTTGATTTCCATTGATAATTTTTGTGTGATTTTGTTGTCAGCACATTCAACTATGTAAAGAAAAAAAGTATTTAATAAGAATATTTCATTCATTCAGATCTAGGATGTGTTATTTTAGTGCTCCCTTTATTTTTTTGAGCAGTGCACAGAGGCTAAGGGCTGTTGTTATTACCTACGACGCAGCGTGTAGTGCTTAGCGGTGGTACAACCCTTAGCGGTGGTACACTGGCCATATATCACAAACCCCCGAGGTGACTTATTGATTTAATAAACTGGTTACTAACGTAATTAGAGCAGTACAAATACATGTTTGTCATACCCTGAATACTGATTGGCTGACAGCCGTGGTATTTCAGACCATATACTACGGGTATGACAAATCATGTATTTTTACTGCAAAAATTACGTTGGTACCCAGTTTATAATACAAATAAGGCACCTCGGGGGTTTGTGATATCTGGCCAATATACTTCGGCTTAGGGCTGTTCTTAGGAACGACGGACCTTATTGCCTAAATATATAATAACATAATTAGACATAATTAGATATCCGGATATATTTTTTATTCAATAATCCATTTACACCGTTTACAGGGCTGTAAAATTATTTTGAAGGATGATAAAAAAAAAACTGAACAGGAAGTGATTCGTTAATATTTCTGGATTCACATGGGTGAAGCAACCCAGTCTGAAGAACATTTTTTTGTGTGTGGGGGAAACCGGCTGTAGCGGACATGTAGCTAGTGCATTACGACCGCTCTGTGTTTGAATCAATCATAAATACTTTTTTCTTACTTGAGTGTATTTTATCCAGTAAATTGACGTAAAAGGACGGGGTTGCTAAGTTGCTCGCGTTCTATCACTGTAGCTAGTTCGTGTGCGATGATTTGTCGGTTTAGCCATCTTTCTAGCTGCTGACAGTGGTCTGAAGGCTGCTGTTCTTGTTGCGGTGGTGAGCTACCCGAAGAAGCGGCCCTGACCATAACGTTAGCTAGCTGGCTTTATCCAAGTGTCTGTTTGTCGACCTCCAAGTATCTGTTAGTCGACCACCTCGGCCGTTGCATTGGATTGTCTGCGCATTGCTGGCTGGCTAGCTAGCTACCTAAGGTCAGCTGGCTAAACAGAGCGGAAAGTCATCTGTCATATGCAGATATGACAGCCAACTAGCTAGTTAGCCAGCTAACTTCTCTCTTTATCCATGGAATACAAATGGGTTTATTTTTGGAGTATGGACCTACGATTGATGGCGTGCCTTTGAGTCTACGGTAACCCACAATAGTTGTAATAAGAAAAGCATCCAATGCAAAATTATTGAAAGGTAACTAACTAGTTACTATACATTTAATGGCTACCTAGAAAATCATGAAACGACTTACTTGATTATGATAGCTATTCAGGCCGGGCTGTCAAGCTCCCAGCTGTCACTTTTTTGTTTTTATAACGTTGGTTAGCCTACATGTATTTAGCTACTGACGGGTAACGTTAGCTATGATTGCTTGTTATCCATGTGCAGCTAATATAGGCGTGTAATGTAATATAATTATTTTATTGATGGTGAAATTGTTTGCTAGTAGTGTTATGGTTTAGCATTAGCCAACCACTGATTTTTGTGAGAGCCTGTGTTATCTGACTTAGCCCTATGTGACTTCTATACTATGTCTGATGATATTTGGCTTGTAAAGCTCTGATATGATCTCATTTGATGCTTAAGTCCTTTTAGATTGTAATAATCATGCAGTGTCATTGTTTGAAATCTGAAGTTTGCATAGTAAAATCACTAGGCTAGTAGCTAACATTTGTAGGTATTAATGCGTGATGTCTCTCTAACGTTTCCTCTCCATCCTCTTCCTAGCAAACCTCCATTATGGATTTCAGCAAATCGTTGACCTTGTGGATTGCATGCTTATGCCTCCTGAGGGAAAGCTGGACGGTACAAGCCAGCTCAGACCACCATCATATTGATAATGGTGTGTCAGGTATGTAAATATCATTCAGAAAGTTCTGAACGTTTTGACACAGATGTCATCATTCAGCCCATATACCAGCATGTGTATATTCATACAATACTCCATACTCCATCAAAATTGGACACATTGTAGACATTTGTTGCATTATCAGTGTTCTAGAACCTCCTCTACCATTCCTGTATTTAGGAATGGTGCTGGCTCTAAATGTAGCCATGCTGAGAATAGTTAGGGTATGCAATCTCCATTAAGCTCTGTCCTCGGGTGGTCACGGCACACTCGCAAGTCAGGGAGTCGTGCATCTTCGTAGTGAGTTTGTTTTGTTACCTATTGACAAGTCAGTCAATTTTTTTTTCACTCATCTTCACTAGTTTTGCCACAGCATTCAGTGTCAGAACAAAACGGAATATGTGAAAGGATTGTCATAGATTTTGTTTAAACTAAACTACATGGCACTGAGCATTTTTGGGACTGTAAGGAGGAAAAATGTAAGGAACATCATATAGGTGCCTAAGCCTCATGTCAGCTACAATAGCAGACTAGACCTAGCCTATTCATTGTTAGTTTTCGACTGGATCAGACCCTAGATTTATGGAAATGTTAGCTGTGTTGATTGAGAATGGACTGATTGGGAATGTCCTAACGAGTCTCTTCTGGCGTTCCCTTTTTGGTGGGTATGGATCACGCATTGTCATGTCATATTTATACAGCTGACGGCTACTTATGTGCCTGCCCATCATTTTATCATCACTGTTTATACACTTGAACAGTGTTGATGTTGAACTTGTGGAATTCATAATTTATCATGTAGTGCCATGCTTCCTGTCTAAGGGGCCCTTAACTAATGTAGGCCTATTCCTGAAACAATTGAGATGTTTAGAAATGAATAACAATATCTTTGAAGACCACTCTCGGCCTGACTTCTGTAAGTAAGTCTATTCTATACCACTTACAGTAATTGTGCCTCTACTTGAAAAGTCTTTGATTTGACATCATGCATTGAGGCCAGACTGGGTAAAGGCTTGGACAGGGGTCCAGTCATGCAGTGATACAACATGTTTGGCTATCACAGTGACCCATCTCCAAAAGAGATTGTATTTGGGGTAAAACATTATACGGTTTAGTGTTTTTTCTGGACCTGTTGGTGGTGAGACATTCATTGAATGTGGCCTAGCTAGCCACATGCATAATGTATAGGTTAGTGTCTGTGCTCAGCAACAGTTTAACTAGCTCGTGGCGTTTGTGTGATGAAGAGGCACGGTGCCTGGAGAGGGTTGACTACTACAGACTACTACAGACTACTGCCTACTACAGTAAGCCTGGTTGGGCATCCTGGAGTCAGGATGGGAAACAGTAATTACACACTGGCAGTGAAGTGGAATGTTCCAGAGGGCAAGTGCGTGTTCAATCTTCTACAGGCACACATACAGAGAGAGTGTTACATAACTTAAAGCTTTTGAAAAGGTAGTCTAGTATGTAAATACCTGATCTCCAGACCCAGAACGTTTGCAAACCAAATGAAAAAGAGGGTGTGAGTGAGAATAACAGGTGATAAACATCGTCATTGTTTTCATAATGGCAGTGTTTTCTGAAGAAGCACTGGCTGGAGTTCTGGAATGTAGACCCACTAGTATTTTCAAATACCCAAAACAACGGCCTAAAAGTAACATTTTAACCACCACCATCACACACTTGGGTTGTAGATTTAACCCTTATCTAGTAGGCTAGCAGTGTTCAGCACACTGACTTGGGCTGTAGACTTAACCCTTATCTAGTAGGCTAGCAGTGTTCAGCACACTGACTTGGGTTGTAGACTTAACCCTTATCTAGTAGGCTAGCAGTGTTCAGCACACTGACTTGGGTTGTAGACTTAACCCTTATCTAGTAGGCTAGCAGTGTTCAGCACACTGACTTGGGTTGTAGACTTAACTAGTATCTAGTAGGCTAGCAGTGTTCAGCACACTAACTTGGGCTGTAGACTTAACCCTTATCTAGTAGGCTAGCACTGTTCAGCACACTGACTTGGGTTGTAGACTTAACTAGTATCTACTAGGCTAGCAGTGTTCAGCACACTGACTTGGGTTGTAGACTTAACCCTTATCTAGTAGGCTAGCAGTGTTCAGCACACTGACTTGGGCTGTAGACTTAACCCTTATCTAGTAGGCTAGCAGTGTTCAGCACACTAACTTGGGCTGTAGACTTAACCCTTATCTAGTAGGCTAGCAGTGTTCAGCACACTGACTTGGGCTGTAGACTTAACCCTTATCTAGTAGGCTAGCAGTGTTCAGCACACTAACTTGGGCTGTAGACTTAACCCTTATCTAGTAGGCTAGCAGTGTTCAGCACACTGACTTGGGTTGTAGACTTAACCCTTATCTAGTAGGCTAGCAGTGTTCAGCACACTAACTTGGGCTGTAGACTTAACCCTTATCTAGTAGGCTAGCAGTGTTCAGCACACCAACTTGGGTTGTAGACTTAACCCTTATCTAGTAGGCTAGCAGTGTTCAGCACACTAACTTGGGCTGTAGACTTAACCCTTATCTAGTAGGCTAGCAGTGTTCAGCACACTGACTTGGGCTGTAGACTTAACCCTTATCTAGTAGGCTAGCAGTGTTCAGCACACTAACTTGGGTTGTAGACTTAACCCTTATCTAGTAGGCTAGCAGTGTTCAGCACACTGACTTGGGTTGTAGACTTAACCCTTATCTAGTAGGCTAGCAGTGTTCAGCACACTAACTTGGGCTGTAGACTTAACCCTTATCTAGTAGGCTAGCAGTGTTCAGCACACCAACTTGGGTTGTAGACTTAACCCTTATCTAGTAGGCTAGCACTGTTCAGCACACTGACTTGGGTTGTAGACTTAACTAGTATCTACTAGGCTAGCAGTGTTCAGCACACTGACTTGGGTTGTAGACTTAACTAGTATCTAGTAGGCTAGCAGTGTTCAGCACACTGACTTGGGTTGTAGACTTAACCCTTATCTAGTAGGCTAGCAGTGTTCAGCACACTAACTTGGGCTGTCGACTTAACCTTTCATCTAGTAGGCTAGCAGTGTTCAGCACACTGACTTGGGTTGTAGACTTAACCCTTATCTAGTAGGATAGCAGTGTTCAGCACACTGACTTGGGTTGTAGACTTAACCCTTATCTAGTAGGCTAGCAGTGTTCAGCACACTAACTTGGGCTGTAGACTTAACCTTTCATCTAGTAGGCTAGCAGTGTTCAGCACATTAACTTGGGCTGTAGACTTAACCCTTATCTAGTAGGCTAGCAGTGTTCAGCACACTGACTTGGGCTGTAGACTTAACCCTTATCTAGTAGGCTAGCAGTGTTCAGCACACTAACTTGGGCTGTAGACTTAACCTTTATCTAGTAGGCTAGCAGTGTTTAGCACACTGACTTGGGTTGTAGACTTAACTAGTATCTAGTAGGCTAGCAGTGTTCAGCACATTGACTTGTGTGGGTGGATTTGGAGCCCCCAGCGAGATTTATGCTTTTAGGTTGCTGACTTTAAATAACAGTTTGACCTGGAATGGATTTGTTAGTCAGTTATCTGGAGCCATATTAGCCAGGAGGCTTTCATTTTGAGCTGCATTGTTATTGTCAAACTGCCACTGTAGATGGGGTTTGAGATTTTTGTGCCTTCTATTGCAGCTGTACAGCCTAGTTAAGGCAGAGGAAATACTGTTTTTGATCAGAAATGCTCCACCCCACTTTCTGCTGCAGTGCAGTGGCACATTTTTGTGGCACATGCTACTGCCTGTATGCTTGTGCTGAAGAGAAGGCTTTACAATCATCGAATGTTAGCATGTCTTAACAAGCAGCTCCAGAAAACTTGACAGGAAGTCAGTTGATGGATTAGCAGGTTGTTGTAGCCTACTTACACTGTAAAAAATATATATTTTTATTCTTGTTAGAGTTCCCGAATAGAGTGGGGGGGGGGGGGGGGGGTTGAAAAAGATGTATTTTTCCTTGTGCACATAAAGGCTTCTTGAAGTCAGGAACAGTTTTACTCAAATAGAGCATTTATTTGAATAAATGGATAAATACAACAGTTAAAATCAGGATATAAGTTCAAAAAGGTAAGATTTATGCTCTCCTCTGTCCTTGTTTTCAGCAACTCACACTGCCTCTCTCCCACAAACACATAAACCCTTCTGTTCAACCAACTCAGTTTGGTTGGAGGGGCAACATTCCTGACTCAACACACATTCCTCACATATATACTTACACACTTAACTGTAGCAGACTAAATGTTTGACTGGAAGGACATGAAAACAAATTAAATTCACACACAATGGGGAATGTATGAGTCTTTAGGTGAGGAAGTGCCATCATCCTCACAGGGTGTCAGCTGTGATGGTGGTGGTTGTTGATATGCCTGGATATTATAGAATTGATTCCACATTGGCCACCTGTCACAGCTAGGGCTGGGCAATGTGGCCAAAATGTTCAATCACGGTATTTAAAAAATAAAATGGACAGTATTTGACTGTATTTTTAGTTTTGAATAATAAAAGTTGTACATTTGCTTAA
>NW_027259796.1:0-15000 GCF_045791955.1 Oncorhynchus clarkii lewisi
GATTCCATTTCGTATGATATGTTATGGATTCCATTTCGTAAGATATGTTATGGATTCCATTTCGTATGATATGTTATGGATTCCATTTCGTATGATATGTTATGGATTCCATTTCGTATGATATGTTATGGATTCCATTTCGTATGATATGTTATGGATTCCATTTCGTATGATATGTTATGGATTCCATTTCGTATGATATGTTATGGATTCCATTTCGTAAGATATGTTATGGATTCCATTTCGTATGATATGTTATGGATTCCATTTCGTATGATATGTTATGGATTCCATTTCGTATGATATGTTATGGATTCCATTTCGTATGATATGTTATGGATTCCATTTCGTATGATATGTTATGGATTCCATTTCGTATGATATGTTATGGATTCCATTTCGTATGATATGTTATGGATTCCATTTCGTATGATATGTTATGGATTCCATTTCGTATGATATGTTATGGATTCCATTTCGTATGATATGTTATGGATTCCATTTCGTATGATATGTTATGGATTCCATTTCGTATGATATGTTATGGATTCCATTTCGTATGATATGTTATGGATTCCATTTCGTATGATATGTTATGGATTCCATTTCGTATGATATGTTATGGATTCCATTTCGTATGATATGTTATGGATTCCATTTCGTATGATATGTTATGGATTCCATTTCGTATGATATGTTATGGATTCCATTTCGTATGATATGTTATGGATTCCATTTCGTATGATATGTTATGGATTCCATTTCGTATGATATGTTATGGATTCCATTTCGTATGATATGTTATGGATTCCATTTCGTATGATATGTTATGGATTCCATTTCGTATGATATGTTATGGATTCCATTTCGTATGATATGTTATGGATTCCATTTCGTATGATATGTTATGGATTCCATTTCGTATGATATGTTATGGATTCCATTTCGTATGATATGTTATGGATTCCATTTCGTATGATATGTTATGGATTCCATTTCGTATGATATGTTATGGATTCCATTTCGTATGATATGTTATGGATTCCATTTCGTATGATATGTTATGGATTCCATTTCGTATGATATGTTATGGATTCCATTTCGTATGATATGTTATGGATTCCATTTCGTATGATATGTTATGGATTCCATTTCGTATGATATGTTATGGATTCCATTTCGTATGATATGTTATGGATTCCATTTCGTATGATATGTTATGGATTCCATTTCGTATGATATGTTATGGATTCCATTTCGTATGATATGTTATGGATTCCATTTCGTATGATATGTTATGGATTCCATTTCGTATGATATGTTATGGATTCCATTTCGTATGATATGTTATGGATTCCCATTTCGTATGATATGTTATGGATTCCATTTCGTAAGATATGTTATGGATTCCATTTCGTATGATATGTTATGGATTCCATTTCGTATGATATGTTATGGATTCCATTTCGTATGATATGTTATGGATTCCATTTCGTAAGATATGTTATGGATTCCATTTCGTATGATATGTTATGGATTCCATTTCGTAAGATATGTTATGGATTCCATTTCGTATGATATGTTATGGATTCCATTTCGTATGATATGTTATGGATTCCATTTCGTATGATATGTTATGGATTCCATTTCGTATGATATGTTATGGATTCCATTTCGTATGATATGTTATGGATTCCATTTCGTATGATATGTTATGGATTCCATTTCGTATGATATGTTATGGATTCCATTTCGTATGATATGTTATGGATTCCATTTCGTATGATATGTTATGGATTCCATTTCGTATGATATGTTATGGATTCCATTTCGTATGATATGTTATGGATTCCATTTCGTATGATATGTTATGGATTCCATTTCGTAAGATATGTTATGGATTCCATTTCGTATGATATGTTATGGATTCCATTTCGTAAGATATGTTATGGATTCCATTTCGTATGATATGTTATGGATTCCATTTCGTAAGATATGTTATGGATTCCATTTCGTATGATATGTTATGGATTCCATTTCGTAAGATATGTTATGGATTCCATTTCGTATGATATGTTATGGATTCCATTTCGTATGATATGTTATGGATTCCATTTCGTATGATATGTTATGGATTCCATTTCGTATGATATGTTATGGATTCCATTTCGTATGATATGTTATGGATTCCATTTCGTATGATATGTTATGGATTCCATTTCGTATGATATGTTATGGATTCCATTTCGTATGATATGTTATGGATTCCATTTCGTATGATATGTTATGGATTCCATTTCGTATGATATGTTATGGATTCCATTTCGTATGATATGTTATGGATTCCATTTCGTATGATATGTTATGGATTCCATTTCGTATGATATGTTATGGATTCCATTTCGTATGATATGTTATGGATTCCATTTCGTATGATATGTTATGGATTCCATTTCGTATGATATGTTATGGATTCCATTTCGTATGATATGTTATGGATTCCATTTCGTATGATATGTTATGGATTCCATTTCGTATGATATGTTATGGATTCCATTTCGTATGATATGTTATGGATTCCATTTCGTATGATATGTTATGGATTCCATTTCGTATGATATGTTATGGATTCCATTTCGTATGATATGTTATGGATTCCATTTCGTATGATATGTTATGGATTCCATTTCGTATGATATGTTATGGATTCCATTTCGTATGATATGTTATGGATTCCATTTCGTATGATATGTTATGGATTCCATTTCGTATGATATGTTATGGATTCCATTTCGTATGATATGTTATGGATTCCATTTCGTATGATATGTTATGGATTCCATTTCGTATGATATGTTATGGATTCCATTTCGTATGATATGTTATGGATTCCATTTCGTATGATATGTTATGGATTCCATTTCGTATGATATGTTATGGATTCCATTTCGTATGATATGTTATGGATTCCATTTCGTATGATATGTTATGGATTCCATTTCGTATGATATGTTATGGATTCCATTTCGTATGATATGTTATGGATTCCATTTCGTATGATATGTTATGGATTCCATTTCGTATGATATGTTATGGATTCCATTTCGTATGATATGTTATGGATTCCATTTCCATTTCGTATGATATGTTATGGATTCCATTTCGTATGATATGTTATGGATTCCATTTCGTATGATATGTTATGGATTCCATTTCGTAAGATATGTTATGGATTCCATTTCGTATGATATGTTATGGATTCCATTTCGTATGATATGTTATGGATTCCATTTCGTAAGATATGTTATGGATTCCATTTCGTATGATATGTTATGGATTCCATTTCGTATGATATGTTATGGATTCCATTTCGTATGATATGTTATGGATTCCATTTCGTAAGATATGTTATGGATTCCATTTCGTATGATATGTTATGGATTCCATTTCGTATGATATGTTATGGATTCCATTTCGTATGATATGTTATGGATTATTTCGTATGATATGTTATGGATTATTTCGTATGATATGTTATGGATTCCATTTCGTAAGATATGTTATGGATTCCATTTCGTAAGATATGTTATGGATTCCATTTCGTATGATATGTTATGGATTCCATTTCGTAAGATATGTTATGGATTCCATTTCGTAAGATATGTTATGGATTCCATTTCGTATGATATGTTATGGATTCCATTTCGTATGATATGTTATGGATTCCATTTCGTAAGATATGTTATGGATTCCATTTCGTATGATATGTTATGGATTCCATTTCGTATGATATGTTATGGATTCCATTTCGTATGATATGTTATGGATTCCATTTCGTAAGATATGTTATGGATTCCATTTCGTATGATATGTTATGGATTCCATTTCGTAAGATATGTTATGGATACCATTTCGTATGATATGTTATGGATTCCATTTCGTATGATATGTTATGGATTCCATTTCGTATGATATGTTATGGATTCCATTTCGTAAGATATGTTATGGATTCCATTTCGTATGATATGTTATGGATTCCATTTCGTATGATATGTTATGGATTCCATTTCGTAAGATATGTTATGGATTCCATTTCGTAAGATATGTTATGGATTCCATTTCGTATGATATGTTATGGATTCCATTTCGTATGATATGTTATGGATTCCATTTCGTAAGATATGTTATGGATTCCATTTCGTATGATATGTTATGGATTCCATTTCGTATGATATGTTATGGATTCCATTTCGTATGATATGTTATGGATTCCATTTCGTAAGATATGTTATGGATTCCATTTCGTATGATATGTTATGGATTCCATTTCGTATGATATGTTATGGATTCCATTTCGTATGATATGTTATGGATTCCATTTCGTATGATATGTTATGGATTCCATTTCGTATGATATGTTATGGATTCCATTTCGTATGATATGTTATGGATTCCATTTCGTATGATATGTTATGGATTCCATTTCGTATGATATGTTATGGATTCCATTTCGTATGATATGTTATGGATTCCATTTCGTATGATATGTTATGGATTCCATTTCGTATGATATGTTATGGATTCCATTTCGTATGATATGTTATGGATTCCATTTCGTATGATATGTTATGGATTCCATTTCGTATGATATGTTATGGATTCCATTTCGTATGATATGTTATGGATTCCATTTCGTATGATATGTTATGGATTCCATTTCGTAAGATATGTTATGGATTCCATTTCGTATGATATGTTATGGATTCCATTTCGTATGATATGTTATGGATTCCATTTCGTATGATATGTTATGGATTCCATTTCGTATGATATGTTATGGATTCCATTTCGTAAGATATGTTATGGATTCCATTTCGTATGATATGTTATGGATTCCATTTCGTATGATATGTTATGGATTCCATTTCGTATGATATGTTATGGATTCCATTTCGTATGATATGTTATGGATTCCATTTCGTATGATATGTTATGGATTCCATTTCGTATGATATGTTATGGATTCCATTTCGTATGATATGTTATGGATTCCATTTCGTATGATATGTTATGGATTCCATTTCGTATGATATGTTATGGATTCCATTTCGTAAGATATGTTATGGATTCCATTTCGTATGATATGTTATGGATTCCATTTCGTATGATATGTTATGGATTCCATTTCGTATGATATGTTATGGATTCCATTTCGTATGATATGTTATGGATTCCATTTCGTATGATATGTTATGGATTCCATTTCGTAAGATATGTTATGGATTCCATTTCGTATGATATGTTATGGATTCCATTTCGTAAGATATGTTATGGATTCCATTTCGTATGATATGTTATGGATTCCATTTCGTATGATATGTTATGGATTCCATTTCGTATGATATGTTATGGATTCCATTTCGTATGATATGTTATGGATTCCATTTCGTATGATATGTTATGGATTCCATTTCGTAAGATATGTTATGGATTCCATTTCGTATGATATGTTATGGATTCCATTTCGTATGATATGTTATGGATTCCATTTCGTATGATATGTTATGGATTCCATTTCGTAAGATATGTTATGGATTCCATTTCGTATGATATGTTATGGATTCCATTTCGTAAGATATGTTATGGATTCCATTTCGTAAGATATGTTATGGATTCCATTTCGTATGATATGTTATGGATTCCATTTCGTATGATATGTTATGGATTCCATTTCGTATGATATGTTATGGATTCCATTTCGTAAGATATGTTATGGATTCCATTTCGTATGATATGTTATGGATTCCATTTCGTAAGATATGTTATGGATTCCATTTCGTATGATATGTTATGGATTCCATTTCGTAAGATATGTTATGGATTCCATTTCGTAAGATATGTTATGGATTCCATTTCGTATGATATGTTATGGATTCCATTTCGTATGATATGTTATGGATTCCATTTCGTATGATATGTTATGGATTCCATTTCGTAAGATATGTTATGGATTCCATTTCGTATGATATGTTATGGATTCCATTTCGTATGATATGTTATGGATTCCATTTCGTATGATATGTTATGGATTCCATTTCGTATGATATGTTATGGATTCCATTTCGTAAGATATGTTATGGATTCCATTTCGTAAGATATGTTATGGATTCCATTTCGTATGATATGTTATGGATTCCATTTCGTATGATATGTTATGGATTCCATTTCGTATGATATGTTATGGATTCCATTTCGTAAGATATGTTATGGATTCCATTTCGTATGATATGTTATGGATTCCATTTCGTAAGATATGTTATGGATTCCATTTCGTATGATATGTTATGGATTCCATTTCGTAAGATATGTTATGGATTCCATTTCGTAAGATATGTTATGGATTCCATTTCGTATGATATGTTATGGATTCCATTTCGTAAGATATGTTATGGATTCCATTTCGTAAGATATGTTATGGATTCCATTTCGTATGATATGTTATGGATTCCATTTCGTAAGATATGTTATGGATTCCATTTCGTATGATATGTTATGGATTCCATTTCGTATGATATGTTATGGATTCCATTTCGTAAGATATGTTATGGATTCCATTTCGTATGATATGTTATGGATTCCATTTCGTATGATATGTTATGGATTCCATTTCGTATGATATGTTATGGATTCCATTTCGTATGATATGTTATGGATTCCATTTCGTATGATATGTTATGGATTCCATTTCGTAAGATATGTTATGGATTCCATTTCGTATGATATGTTATGGATTCCATTTCGTATGATATGTTATGGATTCCATTTCGTATGATATGTTATGGATTCCATTTCGTATGATATGTTATGGATTCCATTTCGTATGATATGTTATGGATTCCATTTCGTATGATATGTTATGGATTCCATTTCGTATGATATGTTATGGATTCCATTTCGTATGATATGTTATGGATTCCATTTCGTAAGATATGTTATGGATTCCATTTCGTATGATATGTTATGGATTCCATTTCGTATGATATGTTATGGATTCCATTTCGTATGATATGTTATGGATTCCATTTCGTATGATATGTTATGGATTCCATTTCGTATGATATGTTATGGATTCCATTTCGTATGATATGTTATGGATTCCATTTCGTATGATATGTTATGGATTCCATTTCGTAAGATATGTTATGGATTCCATTTCGTATGATATGTTATGGATTCCATTTCGTATGATATGTTATGGATTCCATTTCGTATGATATGTTATGGATTCCATTTCGTATGATATGTTATGGATTCCATTTCGTATGATATGTTATGGATTCCATTTCGTATGATATGTTATGGATTCCATTTCGTATGATATGTTATGGATTCCATTTCGTATGATATGTTATGGATTCCATTTCGTATGATATGTTATGGATTCCATTTCGTAATGATATGTTATGGATTCCATTTCGTATGATATGTTATGGATTCCATTTCGTATGATATGTTATGGATTCCATTTCGTATGATATGTTATGGATTCCATTTCGTATGATATGTTATGGATTCCATTTCGTATGATATGTTATGGATTCCATTTCGTAAGATATGTTATGGATTCCATTTCGTATGATATGTTATGGATTCCATTTCGTAAGATATGTTATGGATTCCATTTCGTATGATATGTTATGGATTCCATTTCGTATGATATGTTATGGATTCCATTTCGTATGATATGTTATGGATTCCATTTCGTAAGATATGTTATGGATTCCATTTCGTATGATATGTTATGGATTCCATTTCGTAAGATATGTTATGGATTCCATTTCGTATGATATGTTATGGATTCCATTTCGTATGATATGTTATGGATTCCATTTCGTATGATATGTTATGGATTCCATTTCGTAAGATATGTTATGGATTCCATTTCGTATGATATGTTATGGATTCCATTTCGTAAGATATGTTATGGATTCCATTTCGTAAGATATGTTATGGATTCCATTTCGTATGATATGTTATGGATTCCATTTCGTATGATATGTTATGGATTCCATTTCGTATGATATGTTATGGATTCCATTTCGTAAGATATGTTATGGATTCCATTTCGTATGATATGTTATGGATTCCATTTCGTATGATATGTTATGGATTCCATTTCGTAAGATATGTTATGGATTCCATTTCGTATGATATGTTATGGATTCCATTTCGTAAGATATGTTATGGATTCCATTTCGTAAGATATGTTATGGATTCCATTTCGTATGATATGTTATGGATTCCATTTCGTATGATATGTTATGGATTCCATTTCGTATGATATGTTATGGATTCCATTTCGTAAGATATGTTATGGATTCCATTTCGTATGATATGTTATGGATTCCATTTCGTATGATATGTTATGGATTCCATTTCGTATGATATGTTATGGATTCCATTTCGTATGATATGTTATGGATTCCATTTCGTAAGATATGTTATGGATTCCATTTCGTAAGATATGTTATGGATTCCATTTCGTATGATATGTTATGGATTCCATTTCGTATGATATGTTATGGATTCCATTTCGTATGATATGTTATGGATTCCATTTCGTAAGATATGTTATGGATTCCATTTCGTATGATATGTTATGGATTCCATTTCGTAAGATATGTTATGGATTCCATTTCGTATGATATGTTATGGATTCCATTTCGTAAGATATGTTATGGATTCCATTTCGTAAGATATGTTATGGATTCCATTTCGTATGATATGTTATGGATTCCATTTCGTAAGATATGTTATGGATTCCATTTCGTATGATATGTTATGGATTCCATTTCGTATGATATGTTATGGATTCCATTTCGTATGATATGTTATGGATTCCATTTCGTATGATATGTTATGGATTCCATTTCGTATGATATGTTATGGATTCCATTTCGTAAGATATGTTATGGATTCCATTTCGTATGATATGTTATGGATTCCATTTCGTATGATATGTTATGGATTCCGTATGATATGTTATGGATTCCATTTCGTATGATATGTTATGGATTCCATTTCGTATGATATGTTATGGATTCCATTTCGTATGATATGTTATGGATTCCATTTCGTATGATATGTTATGGATTCCATTTCGTAAGATATGTTATGGATTCCATTTCGTATGATATGTTATGGATTCCATTTCGTATGATATGTTATGGATTCCATTTCGTAAGATATGTTATGGATTCCATTTCGTATGATATGTTATGGATTCCATTTCGTATGATATGTTATGGATTCCATTTCGTAAGATATGTTATGGATTCCATTTCGTATGATATGTTATGGATTCCATTTCGTATGATATGTTATGGATTCCATTTCGTATGATATGTTATGGATTCCATTTCGTATGATATGTTATGGATTCCATTTCGTATGATATGTTATGGATTCCATTTCGTATGATATGTTATGGATTCCATTTCGTATGATATGTTATGGATTCCATCTCGTATGATATGTTATGGATTCCATTTCGTAAGATATGTTATGGATTCCATTTCGTATGATATGTTATGGATTCCATCTCGTATGATATGTTATGGATTCCATTTCGTAAGATATGTTATGGATTCCATTTCGTATGATATGTTATGGATTCCATTTCGTATGATATGTTATGGATTCCATTTCGTATGATATGTTATGGATTCCATTTCGTATGATATGTTATGGATTCCATTTCGTATGATATGTTATGGATTCCATTTCGTATGATATGTTATGGATTCCATTTCGTATGATATGTTATGGATTCCATTTCGTAAGATATGTTATGGATTCCATTTTGTATGATATGTTATGGATTCCATTTCGTATGATATGTTATGGATTCCATTTCGTAAGATATGTTATGGATTCCATTTCGTATGATATGTTATGGATTCCATTTCGTATGATATGTTATGGATTCCATTTCGTATGATATGTTATGGATTCCATTTCGTATGATATGTTATGGATTCCATTTCGTATGATATGTTATGGATTCCATTTCGTAAGATATGTTATGGATTCCATTTCGTATGATATGTTATGGATTCCATTTCGTATGATATGTTATGGATTCCATTTCGTATGATATGTTATGGATTCCATTTCGTATGATATGTTATGGATTCCATTTCGTATGATATGTTATGGATTCCATTTCGTATGATATGTTATGGATTCCATTTCGTATGATATGTTATGGATTCCATTTCGTATGATATGTTATGGATTCCATTTCGTACAATATGTTTTGTAAGTGCTTAAAGGGCAATTCCACGACTTTTCAACCTCATGTTCATTATCTCCAGCGCAATGCCATTGTCCACATATGTGAAAACAACACATTTCTTTGTTTTGTAGAAAAAAATATAAAGTTAAAAATGATACTCGTTCTATATAATTGTTGTCTGTTTTAATTGTTTTTTTTCTTTTGTTGGTTGGGTGGTGGTTTTCGGTTGGAGGGGGACGTTGGTTGGGGTGGGTTTCGGGAGGGGACTGTGTAGGGGTGGGGGGGGGGGTCTTGGATGTTTGAGGAGTAGCTCTCGGGAGAACTATGGGGGGGATCTTGGATGGTTTGTGGCCTGGGAGTTGGGAACTTGGGCCGATGACCTAGAGGTCATTGGTTCGGGTCTCTGATTCGACTTGGTGGGAGATCTGTTGATGTGCCCTTGGACGGGGTGCTTGACCCTGGTTGCTCCTGTGGGCCAATCTGGATGGGCATGCCTGCTAAATGGCTGAACGCAATGTAAATGTCGAGCAGCTTCACTGCAGATAGAGTGTATGTTTTAAAATTCTTATAAAAAAAACAAATAATTATAAATTAAATAAAGTTCTACCCAATGACATCATCAAAAGTAAAAAAAATAAAAAAATAAACAGTGATTTTCATACACAGACCTCAAACACAAAACTCATCACAGAGAAGTATTTTTTTTAGAACATTTATTTTATCTTTTTAACCACAGATCATAGAAACACGCCGTTTTCCCATAAGTAGACACTGATATGGTGCTGGAGATAATGAATATGGTGTGAAAAGTGGCGGCATTGCCCTTTAAGATCCCGGCTTGTATCTTTAAGCCACACGCAATTATGCGCGCACAAACACAGTACTGTACCTGTGTGGTGAGGCTGGTGCCAGCGCTGCCGGTGTTAGCCTGCCCGGTAACATGTCCTTTGAAGACAGAGTTGATGGAGTTGAAGAAGCTGGACTTGCCGGCCCCGACCGGACCCACCAGCAGAACTCTGACCTGGACCACAGACTTTACCTCAGGCTTATAGTTCTTGATATAGTCCATCAGGCGTTCCTTGGTGCTGTTAATGATAGAGATGGATGGAGAAAGGAAGAGAGAGAGATGAGTGACAGACTGGATTGATTGATTTAAGTATATTCATTGGAACAGCAGAAGTGGTACTAGATGCATCACTAGTTGCATAGTATTATGATTTTTGTACCGCTTTTGAGATTTAACATACCCATATCCTTCCAAGTCAATTTTCCTCCAAGGAGTCTCCAGAAGGCCTACACACTCTGCCAGAAATTGAGACAAACAACAAAACAATCGGATTTAATCAATACACTAATTGCTTCACCTGGCCTTCTGACTGGTTAGAATATTTTGCCATATTGGTTATATGTATCCAATCGTTTCAGTAATGCCTAGGGAGTAGGGGATATAAAAGACCACTCACCTTCCACTCTGTATACCTCACACTCTGTCAGCTGCAGGTCATTGCCATGCATCTCTTCTGCTTCAAAGGTGTAGCTGTTCCCTGCAACAATTTGAACTGTAGCGGTGCTATTATTAAGAAACCACATGACACCAACATTAAGACCATAGGCTCCATCTGTGAAACCATACTGGCCATCGGTACTGGACACACGCAGTGGCTTTTCTCTCTGGTCAGTGATGCTGTAGAGAAAGGCCTTATCATCGTTGATCACCTGTCCAGTCTGGGCGTAGTCCTTACTGATGTAACCTCCGAAAACAAACCCAGCCTTGTTGTAGGCCACAAGTACGGTGGGTCCCTGGCCATCACAGCGGCTGTGGAAGGCTATATTCATGTAGCCATGGACGCTGGCTTTGAGCAGAACAAAATATCATAGAAAAGTACTTTATTACCTTTTACTGAACCAATCGCTTTGTCCTGCCTGCATTGCAGGTATCTGGCCTGAGAATAAAATTCATCCCATAAAATATCATAAAAATAAAGATGCCATTAAAATGAAGTCCATTGTTCCGACAAACCTTTGTAGAGCAGGTGGAGTCTGACATGGCCGAACAGAGACAGCAGCTTCTTCTCCTGTCCTACTGACAGACTGGACTTCACAACACTCATGACGTCACCAAGGAACTGAGGTAGAAAGACCAGCAATAAATAGTAACAGAAACACATCATACTAATGAACCTCACCTCGCTGTATAGACACGCACCGAGGAAAGAGCGAAAGGCATATAAAGAGAAGACAACAACCTGTCATATTTCCACAGACGCTGCCCCACAGATATCTCTTAGAATTGCAGCGCTTTCTTTAGACTTGTCATGATGGTGAGGAAGTTCTTACCGTTTGTAACTGATGACCGTGGAAATATAACTCCTTTTAATGCAGTGGGCTGCTGGGCTTCAAATCACAACATAATCGACCACAAAATCCAGGTCGTTGCTGCGCCACCATAAAACAGGCGTACAGTAGGTGTGGCTTATCTTTTCTTAAAATAGACATGTACTTTGACTCGCTCAACCTGCTTTTACTCAAATACGGGAAAGGACGGGTAGTGTGAGATTGATAGAGCTCTGCTGGCACGCCAGGTGGGTGCGGTTATTTTAGCAGCATACTACAACGTACAGCCCCGGGGGAGGGACTGCACCTTACACGGCCTGTAGTCTTCCCTCCACAAGTCATGTCAGGAAATCGGGGCTTCTACAGCAGGGTAGAAGATGGCTTAGAAACAAAACATAATGCTATTTCATTGACAATGAGTTGAAATTCTATCTGAGGCTAGAGAAGCTTCTATGGTCACTTTCAATTTACCTGTTTTTTGTGTGTGTGTGTGTGTGTGTGTGTGTGTGTGTGTGTGTGTGTGTGTGTGTGTGTGTGTAATAAGATAAGGAGCAGGTCAGAACAACACAGGCGTTATTATCATATTTTTTATTACTGTCTACTTTTCAACATCATCTTTTTTTAACAGCAATATCCACAAAAATATGAACAGTAAAGTCTTAACAGGAAAGTATTTAACTGTAAAATATGAACAGTAAAGGCTTAACAGTAAAGTATTTAACTGTAAAATATGAACAGTAAAGTATTTAACTGTAAAATATGAACAGTAAAGTATTTAACTGTAAAATATGAACAGTAAAGTCTTAACAGTAAAGTATTTAACTGTAAAATATGAACAGTAAAGTCTTAACAGGAAAGTATTTAACTGTAAAATATGAACAGTAAAGTCTTAACAGGAAAGTATTTAACTGTAAAATATGAACAGTAAAGTATTTAACTGTAAAATATGAACAGTAAAGTATTTCACTGTAAAACATGAACAGTGTGCAAGAAAACATGAGTTATGGCACATCAGAGCGACCAGATACAAAAAAATAGATATTACAGTTCCTTCATAATCTATAACTGATCATTCACAATTAATCAAGGCAGAAAGATACGGTAGCGCTTGACTTTACAGTCCTGTCCCAGCCGGAAGGAACACATTGTGGTAACAATGGGGACTTTCAACCTGGGACCAAATAGTCCTCGCTTGACTTTACAGTCCCTGTCCCAGCCGGAAGGAACACATTGTGGTAACAATGGGGACTTTCAACCTGGGACCAAATAGTCCTCGCTTGACTTTACAGTCCCTGTCCCAGCCGGAAGGAACACATTGTGGTAACAATGGGGACTTTCAACCAGGGACCAAATAGTCCTCGCTTGACTTTACAGTCCCTGTCCCAGCCGGAAGGAACACATTGTGGTAACAATGGGGACTTTCAACCAGGGACCAAATAGGCCTCGCTTGCAACGAAACACATGTTTTTACCATGTTATTTATAAGCAAATACCAAGTTAAAGGGGACTGTAAAAACAAAGCGTTACCAGAGATACATACTGTATATGAATACACAGGAGATAAAAACACAATGATGAGTCCAGGTAAAACTGACCCGAGACCAGTGTCTAGGGACAGAAATTAGTTTTAGGGTTCTAGCGTTCTGCTCTGGGTAAGATCTAGGATCAGATTCCATTCCCCAAATCCTGACAATCTTTAGGGGTTGAAAACTTGAAACGGACCTAGATCAGTTATAGTGAATGATGTGGGAATGGGAGCACCACAAGACTTCCATTCTAGAGCTTTGTGTCCTCTTTTAAGACTGTTCACTCAAATACTCTCAACTATTCTCAAGTCTAGGGCTAGAATGTTGTTCCTGACCATGTGACTTGACCACAGGTAAAACTCCTGGTCCTAACCAGCATACAACACAATACACCACAACAAGGCAAACCATCAATCAACCAATCAATCAATCAAAAATAACTGTCCATGGAATGAATTAATTAAGAAATAGCAAGATTGTCCCTCAGATAATCAATTGTAAAAGACATTAGGAAACTGTGTGTGTGTGTGTGTGTGTGTGTGTGTGAGAGAGAGAGAGAGAGAGAGAGAGTGTTTTTATGGTTCAGGTTTGTTTCTCACAGTGCTGTGCCTGTGTATAAGACGCTATGCTACGAATACGGCCATGCTAGATGTGGTTGGCTCCCCATTTAGTCACTAGGGGATTGTGTGTGTGTGTGTGTGTGTGTGTGTGTGTGTGTGTGTGTGTGTGTGTGTGTGTGTGTGTGTGTGCGTGTGTGCGTGTGTGTGTGTGTGTGTGTGTGAGCGTGTGTGCATGTGTGTGTGTGTGTGTGAGCGTGTGAGTGTGCATGTGTGTGTGTGAGCG
>NW_027259796.1:20000-23257 GCF_045791955.1 Oncorhynchus clarkii lewisi
AGTTTCAAACTTTCCCGACGAGGGTATATTCTCTCATTCCCAGACAAAGGGTAAGTGACCTGAAGCATTGTCTGACAGTCTTGATCATTATTTTGACCCTCAGAATTATATCCAGGCCTATAGGCCAACGAATAGCCCGTTTGAAACAGTATCGTCGTGTCTTGTGCAGTGTGCTAGTATAGACCATCACATTAGTAGGCTAACATGATTAGACAATACACGGTATTGATTTGACGGTATTTATCAGTTCATGGCGATTCCATTGGCCGGCTTATGAAATGGCTGAGCATCCAATATGGACCCTATAGCTGACGCGACACGCGTAAATTCCCAACAATGGACTACATGGGCCTATACGTGTGTGTTGCCCCTGCATGCCACAGTAAGCCTGTTCTGCCGATGAAAACACAATGCGGGCATTTTGACGGATGGAACAGTGTGTCCTCGGCCACCCCCCCCCCCCCCCCCCACACACACACACCCACACCCACACCCACACACACACACACACACACACACACACACTCACTTATAGGCCTACTAACTACGGTAATAGGCCTACTGCATAGTCGAATCTCAGCCGGAGAATAGGCTGTTGACATGTCGTTAGAATGCGTATGGAAGCTATTCGCCTGTTGCAAATAATGCATGCCTTGTAAAGAGCCTAGTAAGCTAATTTGACACTTCCCTCAAACCATCCAGCTGTTTTAGACATCGCTGCTTCCCTCTGATCTATCAGCTACAGTGTGCGCTACCGACGTTTTGATAACGTTTCTCGCACAGACCCTGTCCCCCAGTTCCTCTCCTCCCACCCTCTCTCTCCGCCCTGGCTTGGGAAACCCGAATTCGTGACCGATGACTCTCTCTTTCCCTTAAGCGCTGCTTTTCCATGACCAAAATCGGGAAGACAAGCGCACATAAACCGCAAATAAGTACATGGTTCTGTAAAGAGGTGATATAAACAGATAGAATTGAAGCGAGATTTCCAAACTCACCTCCGAATGCGCTGTATTCCTGATTTAAAGGGGCAGCTTCGTCGGTTCCACAGTCCGTTCGTTCAATCTCGGTTTTTACCGAATCAAACGCCACCCCCTCTGTTGGCTAGCGGTGTCTGTCCACCCTATTCCCCCCTCCGTTACTCCGTCACTTCTGACAGCCAGCTAGCGCTCTCACACACAAACTTGATATCCCCCCTTGAGAAAAACGAAAGGGTTGGTTCAGACCATAAAGGATGAAGTTGCCCTTAGACGTCGATCTAAGTTCAGTTTTGTGTTTCCACCAATGGTTAAGGTTAGAATTGGGGAGGATGAGCAGATCCTAGATCAGTGGCTACGGGAGTTCAATAAAATGGCCCTTGTTCCAAATCGAAAACCAATCGGTATTGTACAATTGCACAAACATTTCGGTTGTGTCGCTTTATGTAGGTATATCGAACATCAGATATTCATGTAAGTATTTTCTCTTTCCCGTCGTGTGTGCCCGGAGTGTGAGCTGCTTTCAATATATCCGCTATACGCATATGGACACGGAATTGATACAAGATCAAACAGCAGGGTGCATTAACACATATACACGCAGGGAGGCGCCCTTACTCAATGTTATTTACAAAGGGAAAGGACTCTTCATTACGACTGATATACAAGCTACATACTCGGCCTGGTTGGTAGACAGAACACCGTATTTTCACCTATAGTCGATCACGCAAACGCACATGCACGCGCACACACACACACACACACACACACACACACACACACACACACACACATACACACACACACACACACGCACACACACACACACACACACACACATACAGACAGACAGACAGACATGCAGCTCTACAGGCCAAGGTTTCCCATACAGTGGCAGTCTATAGTCATCCCCCACTCTAGTGGGCTTTTTATATCCACCAGAGAGCTAAAAATAGCAGGGAGAGGAGAGAGAGAGAGAGAAAGGTAGGGTGAGAGAGCGAGGGAGGGAGAAAGAGAGAGGGAGAGAGCGAGGGAGGGAGGGAGGGAGAGAGCATTTACCGCATTGGCCTCATTTCTACTGAAGTGTGAAATT
Organism: Oncorhynchus clarkii lewisi; assembly: GCF_045791955.1. Classification (NCBI taxonomy): domain Eukaryota; kingdom Metazoa; phylum Chordata; class Actinopteri; order Salmoniformes; family Salmonidae; genus Oncorhynchus; species Oncorhynchus clarkii. The sequence goes on from NW_027259796.1 coordinate 22,068, forward strand.
ATGCTGATGCTACATTTAGCTTCCATTTCCTCTCCTTTGATGTCTCTCTCTCTCTCTCTCCTTTCTCTTTTCCCTCCATCTTTCTTCCATCTCTCTCGTTCCTCTCTTTCTCCCGTCCCTCCCTCTGTCTCTCTCTCCCTCCCTCTTGCTCCCCCTCTCCCCTTCCTCTCTCTGATATGTGAGCAGTAGCTGAAGCACTAACCCAAACTACAGAACATTGCAGTACGCTAAGAACCTCGATCAGTACTGAATTGTATTCTCACAGTACCATTTGGACTCTAGATCAGTTTAGCAGTATATGAGCATGTAACAGAGGTCGTTTGGTGAACCAAGCTCATGTGATCAGTAACCAAACCACCTAGGCTTTAGCTCACCGGGTGAACACAGACTTTTGGCGCGCAGATGACCTGGGATTAAACCCAGTTGGTCAAAAGACTAAGGACTGTATTTCTGTTAAATCAGCTGGGTTTAAAATCCTCTCCATCCCCTGAACTGTTACTAGTCAGTAGCCCCCAGTAGATGCTAAAATGGCTGCCACAGAATGGTGTGATGTTATCTAAGAGCATTGACATAGTTATGTGTTGAAACCACAATGGCCATACAATATATGACTCATGAGTGGTGACTAAAGAGACACATACACACTCTCTCTCTTTCACTCTCTCTCTCTCCCTGTTCTCTCTCCCCACCTCTCTCTCTGACTCATAAAGCCTGTGAGTAACTCCATTCTCCATGAGATGGCTGTTAACTATATTATACCCTGGGTCGTGTGTGTGTTGTTTGTTTTATAGTCTCTATGTTAAAACAGGGTCAACTGTGGTTTTATAGTCTTTATAGTCAACTTGTGTTTTATAGTCTCTATGTTAAAACAGGGTCAACTGTGTTTGTGTTTTTGATGGTGCATGTTTAAACAGGGTCAACTGTGTTTGTGTTTTATAGTCTCTATGTTAAAACAGGGTCAACTGTGTTTGTGTTTTTGATGGTGTATGTTAAAACAGTGTTAACTGTGTTTGTGTTTGTGATGGTGTATGTTAAAACAGTGTTAACTGTGTTTGTGATGCTGTATGTTAAAACAGTGTTAACTGTGTTTGTGATGGTGTATGTTAAAACAGTGTTAACTGTGTTTGTGATGGTGTATGTTAAAACAGTGTTAACTGTGTTTGTGTTTGTGATGGTGTATGTTAAAACAG
>NW_027259797.1:0-23194 GCF_045791955.1 Oncorhynchus clarkii lewisi
GTTTTATCACAGAGAGATCACACCAGAGGAGTGGCATTGGGATGCTGTGAGTGGCTGAGGCTCCTGGCAGATGCTATAATTGCACTGTCATACAGCTGATGGGATGTGTGGACCTGTAAATCAATGAGAATCACGGCAGACCCTGTCGACACTGGCAGGCCAATCTTAGCTAATGCCACACCTCCCACAAGAGTTAGGTCATCTCCCACCGGTGTCTCTAGATCTTGTTCTCTCTTGTTCTCTCTCTCTCGTTTTCTCTCTCTCATTCTGTCTTGTTCTCTTTTGTTTTCTCTCGTTCTCTCTCTTGTTCTCACTCGTTCTCTCTCTTGTTCTCTGTCTCATTCTCATTCTTGTTCTCTCTCTCTCGTTCTCTCTCTCATTCTCTCTCTTGTTCTCTGTCTTGTTCTCGCTCGTTCTCTCTCTTGTTCTCTCTAGTGCTTTATGGTTCTCTACTGCTCTCTTTCTCGGTCTCTGGTCTCATTATCATACGTGTTGTCTGTCTGTCTGTCTGTCTGTCTGTCTGTCTGTCTGTCTGTCTGTCTGTCTGTCTGTCTGTGTGTATACATTTAACATAGAGAGGGAGAGAGAGATAAAGAAAGAGATTGATAGAGAGAGTGAGTGTTAGAGAGCTTGTGTGTCTCTCTGTGTATGTGTGTATATAACAGAGAGAGAGGGAGAGAGATAAAGAACGAGAGTGATAGAGTGAACGATATAGAGTTTGTATGTCTCTGTGTATGAATGTGTGTGTTCAGCACCAGCGGTATTGTAATGAAAAGAATTGAAAAATGAATCTCTATCCAGTCTGATGTTGTGGAGAGCTGACATCATTTAGAGTCAAATATATTACAAAACCTTCCATTATGGTGGCATTGTTGACTCAGTTTGTCAACATAAACTACAGGGTCCATATTCATGTATTCCTTCTCTGAGATCCTTTGTGAATACGGGCCCTGGGTACAGTTAAACGGCAAGGTATTGAGGTGTGCCTTAGAGGACTCCTGGGATCAATTTGCTAATTCAGGGATGGGCAACTTTGATCCGAGGGGCTTCCAAAGGGGGCTGCATCCCTGTGCTAATTGGTCAGAAGTTACATTTGAATATGTTTGCTTATTTTGAATATGACACACGGTATGTTTGTTTTTGGACCTTAGCCTACTTGTACACACAGTTCATGATTAATATGGTTTATTTGACAGCTAGATATGTTTGCATGAAGTTATTTTGGTACTAACAAGGATGTGACTTATTTTTCCCTCAGCAGTGCTGACTGAGTTTACTGTATGTGGCTCTATTCATTAACTGTTAGCGTTGTGTGTGTGTGTTTGTTTTTCTTTGGACTGATCTCGGTACTCAGTATAAAAAGACATGTAGACCCATAGTCAATGCAAAACCCAGATGCAATGGGAAACCGGAATCAAGCTCGCTTGGTTTGATTATTAACATTACTGATCGCTCTGACCACAAGTTAGCACTATTGTACTAGCTACGCTATAATGTTCTCTAATATCATCAGTTTGCCAATGGTATTTTTCCAATCCATCAACATAGGCTACCAGTTCATTTTTGAATGAAGAGCATGTAGCTACTGATCCTCTCTACTCTGTTTAGCATCGTTAATGTAGGCTACTTCCCCAAAATATAATATATCCTCTCTACTCTGTTTATTAAAAAACAAAGAGCATCGTTAATGTAGGCTACTTCCCCAAAATATAATATATCCTCTCTACTCTGTTTATTAAAAAACAAAGAGCATCGTTAATGTAGGCTACTTCCCCAAAATATAATATATCCTCTCTACTCTGTTTATTAAAAAACAAAGAGCATCGTTAATGTAGGCTACTTCCCCAAAATATAATATATCCTCTCTACTCTGTTTATTAAAAAACAAAGAGCATCGTTAATGTAGGCTACTTCCCCAAAATATAATATATCCTCTCTACTCTGTTTATTAAAAAACAAAGAGCATCGTTAATGTAGGCTACTTCCCCAAAATATAATATATCCTCTCTACTCTGTTTATTAAAAAACAAAGAGCATCGTTAATGTAGGCTACTTCCCCAAAATATAATATATCCTCTCTACTCTGTTTATTAAAAAACAAAGAGCATCGTTAATGTAGGCTACTTCCCCAAAATATAATATATCCTCTCTACTCTGTTTATTAAAAAACAAAGAGCATCGTTAATGTAGGCTACTTCCCCAAAATATAATATATCCTCTCTACTCTGTTTATTAAAAAACAAAGAGCATCGTTAATGTAGGCTACTTCCCCAAAATATAATATATCCTCTCTACTCTGTTTATTAAAAAACAAAGAGCATCTGAAAGGGGTCTCAGATACAAGGTCATTTTTGAACTATAGGCCTAGTCCTTTTCCTGGGGGTTGATGTAATAGAATCTCTCTCCAGGTATACTGTACATGAAATATAAATCATACTGTACCAGTAACATGGAGACAGTGTAATGCCCGGGGTGTAGTGGAGGAAGAAGTCAGACGCAGGAAACAGAGAGTTCAGAGTAGCGCTATACTTTATTCACCACACAGGGGAAAACGACACCACTCAAACAAATGCCCCAAAACACAGGGGAAAACGACACCACTCAAACAAATGCCCCAAAACACAGGGGAAAACGACACCACTCAAACAAATGCCCCAAAACACAGGGGAACTAAACAGTCCCGAATAACTCACATACACGAACAACCGTGACTTACAGGCGTGTACATGAGTACACATAAAACAATCCCGCACACCCAGCAGGCGGGCCGGATGGATAATAAAGCCCAACTAATTAACCTAACTAAAACACAGGTGTAACTAATAAACAGACAAGGAGGGGGAGAAAAAGATCAGTGGCAGCTAGTAGGCCGGTGACGACGACCGCCGAGCGCCACGCGAACAGGAAGGGGAGCCACCTTCGGTAGGAATTGTGACAGACAGACACCTGCTGGGTTGTTTGCTAATACTGTAAGTCATGTTAGACTTGTATATCTGAGACCTGCATGATAAAACAAGGTGAACTGAACGTGAGTCATTAAAAAAGAAAAAAAGAATTAAAAAAATCACCATTAAAGGTTGATAGGTCATTAGATAGGTCATTAGATAGGTCATTAGATAGGTCATTAGATAGGTCATTAGATAGGTCATTAGATAGGTCATTAGATAGGTCATTAGATAGGTCATTAGATAGGCCATTAGATAGGCCATTAGATAGGTCATTAGATAGGCCATTAGATAGGTCATTAGATAGGTCATTAGATAGGCCATTAGATAGGTCATTAGATAGGTCATTAGATAGGTCATTAGATAGGTCATTAGATAGGTCATTAGATAGGTCATTAGATAGGTCATTAGATAGGTCATTAGATAGGCCATTAGATAGGTCATTAGATAGGTCATTAGATAGGCCATTAGATAGGTCATTAGATAGGTCATTAGATAGGTCATAAGATAGGCCATTAGATAGGTCATTAGATAGGCCATTAGATAGGCCATTAGATAGGTCATTAGATAGGCCATTAGATAGGTCATTAGATAGGTCATAAGATAGGTCATTAGATAGGTCATTAGATAGGCCATTAGATAGGTCATTAGATAGGTCATTAGATAGGTCATTAGATAGGTCATTAGATAGGTCATTAGATAGGTCATTAGATAGGTCATTAGATAGGCCATTAGATAGGTCATTAGATAGGTCATTAGATAGGCCATTAGATAGGTCATTAGATAGGCCATTAGATAGGTCATTAGATAGGTCATTAGATAGGTCATTAGATAGGCCATTAGATAGGCCATTAGATAGGTCATTAGATAGGTCATTAGATAGGTCATTAGATAGGTCATTAGATAGGTCATTAGATAGGTCATTAGATAGGTCATTAGATAGGTCATTAGATAGGTCATTAAATAGGCCATTAGATAGGCCATTAGATAGGTCATTAGATAGGCCATTAGATAGGCCATTAGATAGGTCATTAGATAGGCCATTAGATAGGTCATTAGATAGGTCATTAGATAGGTCATTAGATAGGTCATTAGATAGGTCATTAGATAGGTCATTAGATAGGTCATTAGATAGGTCATTAGATAGGCCATTAGATAGGTCATTAGATAGGTCATTAGATAGGTCATTAGATAGGTCATTAGATAGGTCATTAGATAGGCCATTAGATAGGTCATTAGATAGGTAATTAGATAGGTCATAAGATAGGCCATTAGATAGGTCATTAGATAGGCCATTAGATAGGCCATTAGATAGGTCATTAGATAGGCCATTAGATAGGTCATTAGATAGGTCATAAGATAGGTCATTAGATAGGTCATTAGATAGGCCATTAGATAGGTCATTAGATAGGTCATTAGATAGGTCATTAGATAGGTCATTAGATAGGTCATTAGATAGGTCATTAGATAGGTCATTAGATAGGCCATTAGATAGGTCATTAGATAGGTCATTAGATAGGCCATTAGATAGGTCATTAGATAGGCCATTAGATAGGTCATTAGATAGGTCATTAGATAGGCCATTAGATAGGCCATTAGATAGGCCATTAGATAGGTCATTATATAGGTCATTAGATAGGTCATTAGATAGGTCATTAAATAGGTCATTAGATAGGTCATTAGATAGGTCATTAGATAGGTCATTAGATAGGTCATTAGATAGGTCATTAGATAGGCCATTAGATAGGCCATTAGATAGGTCATTAGATAGGTCATTAGATAGGTCATTAGATAGGTCATTAGATAGGCCATTAGATAGGTCATTAGATAGGCCATTAGATAGGCCATTAGATAGGTCATTAGATAGGTCATTAGATAGGTCATTAGATAGGTCATTAGATAGGTCATTAGATAGGTCATTAGATAGGTCATTAGATAGGTCATTAGATAGGTCATTAGATAGGTCATTAGATAGGTCATTAGATAGGTCATTAGATAGGCCATTAGATAGGTCATTAGATAGGTCATTAGATAGGTCATTAGATAGGTCATTAGATAGGTCATTAGATAGGTCATTAGATAGGCCATTAGATAGGTCATTAGATAGGTCATTAGATAGGTCATTAGATAGGTCATTAGATAGGTCATTAGATAGGTCATTAGATAGGTCATTAGATAGGTCATTAGATAGGCCATTAGATAGGTCATTAGATAGGTCATTAGATAGGTCATTAGATAGGTCATTAGATAGGCCATTAGATAGGTCATTAGATAGGTCATTAGATAGGTCATTAGATAGGTCATTAGATAGGTCATTAGATAGGTCATTAGATAGGCCATTAGATAGGTCATTAGATAGGTCATTAGATAGGTCATTAGATAGGTCATTAGATAGGCCATTAGATAGGTCATTAGATAGGCCATTAGATAGGCCATTAGATAGGCCATTAGATAGGTCATTAGATAGGCCATTAGATAGGTCATTAGATAGGTCATTAGATAGGTCATTAGATAGGTCATTAGATATGTCATTAGATAGGTCATTAGATAGGCCATTAGATAGGTCATTAGATAGGTCATTAGATAGGTCATTAGATAGGTCATTAGATAGGTCATTAGATAGGTCATTAGATAGGCCATTAGATAGGTCATTAGATAGGCCATTAGATAGGCCATTAGATAGGCCATTAGATAGGTCATAAGATAGGTCATTAGATAGGCCATTAGATAGGTCATTAGATAGGTCATTAGATAGGTCATTAGATAGGTCATTAGATAGGCCATTAGATAGGTCATTAGATAGGCCATTAGATAGGCCATTAGATAGGTCATTAGATAGGCCATTAGATAGGTCATTAGATAGGTCATTAGATAGGCCATTAGATAGGTCATTAGATAGGTCATTAGATAGGTCATTAGATAGGTCATTAGATAGGTCATTAGATAGGCCATTAGATAGGTCATTAGATAGGTCATTAGATAGGTCATTAGATAGGTCATTAGATAGGCCATTAGATAGGTCATTAGATAGGCCATTAGATAGGTCATTAGATAGGTCATTAGATAGGTCATTAGATAGGTCATTAGATAGGCCATTAGATAGGTCATTAGATAGGTCATTAGATAGGCCATTAGATAGGTCATTAGATAGGCCATTAGATAGGCCATTAGATAGGTCATTAGATAGGCCATTAGATAGGTCATTAGATAGGTCATTAGATAGGTCATTAGATAGGTCATTAGATAGGTCATTAGATAGGTCATTAGATAGGTCATTAGATAGGTCATTAGATAGGCCATTAGATAGGCCATTAGATAGGTCATTAGATAGGTCATTAGATAGGCCATTAGATAGGTCATTAGATAGGTCATTAGATAGGTCATTAGATAGGTCATTAGATAGGTCATTAGATAGGCCATTAGATAGGTCATTAGATAGGTCATTAGATAGGTCATTAGATAGGTCATTAGATAGGCCATTAGATAGGCCATTAGATAGGCCATTAGATAGGTCATTAGATAGGTCATTAGATAGGTCATTAGATAGCCATAGCCTACTGTCATATTCATTCCCTTAGATAGCGGAAGGATGTTTTTTATTTCAGAAGGTTTTTATAAAGCTTAAACTGTCACATGACAAAAACTCTGGACAAAATACAGTAGCCCAAAACATAGGTTTGGCCTGGTCAAAATGGCAGGCTAATAACTGTAGGTTTGGCCTGGTCAAAATGGCAGGCTAACAACTGTAGATTTGGCCTGGTCAAAATGGCAGGCTAATAACTGTAGGTTTGGCCTGGTCAAAATGGCAGGTTAATAACTGTAGGTTTGGCCTGGTCAAAATGGCAGGCTAACAACTGTAGGTTTGGCCTGGTCAAAATGGCAGGCTAATAACTGTAGGTTTGGCCTGGTCAAAATGGCAGGCTAATAACTGTAGGTTTGGCCTGGTCAAAATGGCAGGCTAATAACTGTAGGTTTGGCCTGGTCAAAATGGCAGGCTAACAACTGTAGGTTTGGCCTGGTCAAAATGGCAGGCTAATAACTGTAGGTTTGGCCTGGTCAAAATGGCAGGCTAATAACTGTAGGTTTGGCCTGGACAAAATGGCAGGCTAACAACTGTAGGTTTGGTCTGGTCAAAATGGCAGGCTAATAACTGTAGGTTTGGCCTGGTCAAAATGGCAGGCTAATAACTGTAGGTTTGGCCTGGTCAAAATGGCAGGTTAATAACTGTAGGTTTGGCCTGGTCAAAATGGCAGGCTAATAACTGTAGGTTTGGCCTGGTCAAAATGGCAGGCTAATAACTGTAGGTTTGGCCTGGTCAAAATGGCAGGCTAATAACTGTAGGTTTGGCCTGGTCAAAATGGCAGGCTAATAACTGTAGGCTTAAAGAGCCCCTAGACACCTGTCATAATAGAATTAAGAATTCATTCTCTGTCACAATGTAACATTTTTTGTGTACTTTCAAAAACATTTGTCATAAATGGTTTAGAATGTGCAGGCTTAGAATGTGTTCTGAAATCCATGACAACATTTACCCAAACATCCCAAAAATAGGCTACAACATTCTGCTAAAATATTTATCAGCTGTAAAGTAATCTATGAAAGGTGACTTGGATAACATTCCTTTAAAAATGGCCAAATATATTGTAGGATTAAGTAAGGTAAGTTAGCTTTCTTTTTTTATGTTATACTTATTTGATCACATTAATTTATCTCTTAGGCTCCTTGCATTTATTTTAGGGTCTATGATTACCACATTTAGTCTGATTTAATTAGCTGAATTCGTAGCCATATAACTTAAAATCTTCATTTTGTTACTAGTATTTAGAAATACCAACCAAACTACTTGCATAGCTATATCAATTTAGGCTACGTTTTAAAATAGTGAACGCTTTACCTATTGATTCTCAATGCAGTCTTACCTCTGAGGGATGATGAAGCCAAAGTACAGTATGTTTCTGTTCTTGTCCAGGTGATCCACTGGTCTGATGAGAACACCCCCAATAATCAACTCATCAAGCGTCTACAGCTCTGCTGCTACCAGCAGGTATTTCTTAGGAAATCTCATCAAATCAACATCTTGATGATTCATTGATAATTTGAATTAGATGTGTTAGTGCTGGGCTGGAACAAACACCTTTATACTCTGTAACTCTAAGACTGTCAGTCAGTCAACAGGGAAAGGAAGGCACATGTAGTATTTATATATTTCACAAATCAAATCAACATTTGTTGGTCGCTTAATCAGATTTGCAGATTATATTGCAGGGGCAGTGAAATGCTTGTGTTTCTAGCTCCAACAGTGCAGTAATACCCAGCAATACATAACAATACACACATAATACAAAAAGTACAAAGAAAGAAATGAAGAAATATCAGAACAAGCGATGTCAGAGACCGGAATAAAACTATTTATAAACTGGGTGGGTCAGACCGTATACCACGGGTATGACAAAACATTTATTTTTACTGCATTAATTACGTTGGTAAGCAGTTTATAATAGCAATAAGGCTCCTAGTTAAGAACAGCCCTTAGCCGTGGTATATTGGACATATACTACACCTCCTCTGGCCTTATTGCTTAAATATACCACAGGAGGTTGATGGCATGTTAATTGGTTTCTATGTGTTTGATGCCATTCCATTCTGTTCCAGCCATTATTATGAGCTGTCCTCCCCTCAGCAGCCTCCACTGATATTTACGCATAATGTACATAAAAAAAATACATATGATGGTGTATAAAGACAGTATATGAATAGAAAAGGTGTGTACAGCAGTAGTTACAGTATATAGGATGAGCAATGACTAGAATACAGTATATACATATGAAGTGAGTAAAGCCATTCAAACACTCTTTCTCAAAGGAAATGTCAGTGACTTTACATTTGAATTGTCAATGAATTCGGCTGCCGTATGTCGATTATGGATTTGACATTGAGTTTGATATATTTCAGGAAAGAAGACCTCTAGTGTTTGTCATGAGTCCTTGGGTGTCTGCTGGCATCCTGTCCCACGGGTTGAGAGGGAACTTAGAGAGATGTCTATCCATCCCTACAACCGTGATGACCAGTGTTCTCGATGAGAGGTGAGAGTAAGTGTCATGGCTGTTTCTCCTCAGTAACAACAGCGTGCAGCAACATTTATCGGCAAAAACAGAAAGTCTGTTACCTGAAAATATCAGTGTACAAGTATCCACTATGGTGAAAGATGTGTTAGAGAATGATTGTCATTGTGTTTTGTGAAGGATTACGATGGGAGTCACTGAGCCCGGATATCACTCCTTAGTTGAGAGGGTAAGCAGAAAGAGACCGTATAGAAAGTTAGGCAGGCATCTTACAGTACATTTAGTCACTTTTATCAATGTTTTATTGGATTTACTGAGCGGAATCACCTGGCTGTTAGTCCCTCTGGGATAAAGCGAAGAGATTGTTGTTATTGCATTGAAAACTGATTGGGTAGAATTATATTGTCTCATAACTATTGTTGTCCTCTTGTCCTCAGGCTTGTGGATCTAGCACATGTTTGACCACGCTCAGGACACTGCGCCCATCACCCATCCACCTGCCTAACCTGTAAGTGCTACTTGCTGTCAGTGAAAGGCCCAGCTGTGTGTTTGAAACATAGATGCCATCACTTCCTTTTCAATTCAGTCAATACAAGAAGTCAACGGAAATTCCAGTTCCAATATTCCTCAATGTTCCTTTATGAGAAAAAAAAATATTTGGAATTTCTGTTTACTTCTTGTATTGACCTAATTGAAATGGAATTGACCTCAAATGTGGTTTGAAGTTAATATTGTGATTAAGATAGTGCTCTATTCCTTATATTTTATTGTTCATGTGGTCCCACTCTTGTGATGAGATGGTGTTATCTGGCCCATCCTGACCACCTTTGAACTTTCACCCATGTATGTCTCGCAGGTTGACACTGAGAGCAACGGGTGATAGGCTGCAGGCTGTGTCCCGTAGGTCTGGGGGTCACAGAGGGACGTGAGGTAACCATGACCCAACTTCAAGTCCCTCTCCATTGTCCTGCCACTGCCAGCCAGAGGGCAGCAGTTCTCCACTGCCTCAGTAACCTGGTGCGAGTGTTCCGCCGCCCTCATGGCCTGTGGAGTGGACAGGGAGTGGGTGAATGGGTAATATCCACCACTACGGGGTCAGAGATCACTGTGCGAGCTACAGGCATGTTGCCGAGCTGCCTTCGCTTTGATGGTAGGATCAAAGTCCAGGTCTCCATCTCAGGCCAACTCCTCTCCTTGACCTCTGGTGGCTCCAACAAGCCGGCCCACGCCACTGCACCATCAGCGAGTGATCAGACCAAGAGTTATTTTCCTTGCAAAACCTTTGTGATAAGTGGACAACCCAGTCGAGCTCAGAAGCTCTGGAAGAAGAGCCCCAAGCACAACATTGTCACAACGCCAACAAGCTGTGCATGGTCCCAGAGATGCTCCTCATGTACACCCTGGGCAGATTTGTGTATGCCATCTACCCCTTGAAGGACTTCTCTCCATGGATAGAGGAGGTTATTGAAAAACGTGTGGAGCTGACATGGCAACTGTTCTTCCTGGTCCAAGAGGCCTTGACAAAAGCTACGAAGACAAGAGCCCTACAAAGAGCACTGAGAAGGCTTTCAGAGCCTAACCAAAACCATGGTCCACTGGAGCTCCGGCTGGGAGACCTGCTCTGACAGCAACTTTGAGAAGGACTTCCCTTCACAGCGCCCTCTGGTGCCAGAGGCCTTCCTGGGGGACCACCAGCTCTGCTTGGAAGTGTCTGTCATGGTGAGCAGGGTGCTCCTACAGCACTGGACCCCCAGGATAACTTTCTCCCCTGACTGTGAGGTGCAGGACATTAGTCCCAGGCTGAGGCGTCGCAGCGGGAGCCTCATTCGCCACTGGTCCTCGATGGACAATCTCAACGAGGTAAGATTTCAGCATCAAAACCACATCTACACTGAAATAAATGACTGTAGGAAACATGTTTTTACATCATTAGTGAACATTACTGAATGGAATCATTCCATCTGACTTGTGACTTCTGTGTGCTTTTAGTTTGCTGATGAAGGTGATGAGGAGCAGTGCTCTGTGGGTAAGTTTTCCAGACTGTACACACACCCTAGGGTTGAAAATGGAAGTAAACTAAAGTAACTAAAGTAAACTAAAGGGCTAATTGCTTGTATTGTTTTTCTTTCAGAAGCTGATGGAAAGCAGGAGAAAAAAGGACTGAAGGTTTTTTTTCGTAGAGTTTGGAATTCATTGAAGAAATCCGCTATCTGTCGCTGTCTGCGCTCTAACAAAGCACATTTTACTATATTTTAATAAAGATTTTATTTTTTTATGAAAACATAACAATAGACTTGCTTGCATAATAATTGTACTGCTATGACAAACTCTTTAAAATACTGTTATGGTGAGTGAATGAGGACCCAAAAGCGAACTAACTTAAACAGAGCTTCTTTAATGACCAAACATAGGTAGGCTCAGATAGACCGGCAGATTCCGACAGGACAGGACAAGGTTACAGCAAACATGACGATAGTCTGGCTCAGGCATGAAACACAAACAAGAATCCGACAAGGACAGGAACAGAAACAGAGAGAGATATAGGGACCTAATCAGAGGGAAAAAGGGAACAGGTGGGAAACGGGGTGAATGGGTAGTTAGAGGAGACAAGGAACAGCTGGGAGAAAGCGGGGGAGAAAAGGTAACCTAACAACGACCAGCAGAGGGAGACAGGGTGAAGGGAAAGGACAGAGACAAGACACAACATGACAGTACCCCCCCACTCACCGAGCGCCTCCTGGCGCACTCGAGGAGGAAACCTGGCGGCAACGGAGGAAATCCTCGATCAGCGCACGGTCCAGCACGTCCCGAGAGGGAACCCAACTCCTCTCCTCAGGACCGTACCCCTCCCAATCGACAAGGTACTGGTGACCACGGCCCCGAGGACGCATGTCCAAAATCCTGCGGACCCTGTAGATGGGTGCGCCCTCGACAAGGATGGGGGGGGGGGGGAAGACGAGCGGGGGCGCGAAGAACGGGCTTAATACAGGAGACATGGAAGACCGGGTGGACGCGACGAAGGTATCGCGGAAGAAGAAGTCGAACTGCGACAGGATTGATGACCCGAGAAATACGGAACGGACCAATGAACCGCGGGGTCAACTTGCGAGAAGCCGTCTTAAGGGGAAGGTTCTGAGTGGAGAGCCAAACTCTCTGACCGCGACAATATCTAGGACTCTTAGTTCTACGCTTATTAGCAGCCCTCACAGTCTGCGCCCTATAACGGCAAAGTGCAGACCTGACCCTCTTCCAGGTGCGCTCGCAACGTTGGACAAAAGCCTGAGCGGAGGGGACGCTGGACTCGGCGAACTGAGATGAGAACAGCGGAGGCTGGTACCCGAGGCTACTCTGAAAAGGAGATAGCCCGGTCGCAGACGAAGGAAGCGAGTTGTGGGCGTATTCTGCCCAGGGGAGCTGTTCTGACCAAGACGCAGGGTTGCGAAAAGAAAGACTGCGTAAGATGCGACCAATAGTCTGATTGGCCCGTTCTGCTTGACCGTTAGACTGGGGGTGAAAGCCGGAAGAGAGACTGACGGAAGCCCCAATCAAACGGCAAAACTCCCTCCAAAATTGAGACGTGAATTGCGGACCTCTGTCCGAAACGACGTCTGACGGAAGGCCATGAATTCTGAAAACATTCTCGATGATGATTTGTGCCGTCTCTTTAGCAGAAGGAAGCTTAGCAAGGGGAATGAAATGAGCCGCCTTAGAGAACCTATCGACAACCGTAAGAATAACAGTCTTCCCCGCTGACGAAGGCAGTCCGGTGACAAAATCTAAGGCGATGTGAGACCACGGTCGAGAGGGAATAGGAAGCGGCCTGAGACGGCCGGCAGGAGGAGAGTTACCGGACTTAGTCTGCGCGCAGACCGAACAAGCAGCCACGAAACGACGCGTGTCATGCTCCCGGGTGGGCCACCAAAAACGCTGGCGAATGGAAGCAAGCGTACCCCGAACGCCAGGGTGGCCGGCTAACTTGGCAGAGTGAGCCCACTGAAGAACGGCCAGACGAGTAGGAACGGGAACGAAAAGAAGGTTCCTAGGACAAGCGCGCGGCGACGGAGTGTGAGTGAGCGCTTGTTTTACCTGCCTCTCAATTCCCCAGACAGTCAACCCGACAACACGCCCCTCAGGGAGAATCCCCTCGGGGTCAGTGGAGGCTACTGAAGAACTGAAGAGACGAGACAAAGCATCAGGCTTGGTGTTCTTAGAGCCCGGACGATAAGAAATCACGAACTCGAAACGAGCGAAAAACAGCGCCCAACGCGCCTGACGCGCATTAAGTCGTTTGGCAGAACGGATGTACTCAAGGTTCCTATGGTCAGTCCAAACGACAAAAGGAACGGTCGCCCCCTCCAACCACTGTCGCCATTCGCCTAGGGCTAACCGGATGGCGAGCAGTTCGCGGTTACCCACATCATAGTTACGTTCCGACGGCGACAGGCGATGAGAAAAATACGCGCATGGGTGGACCTTGTCGTCAGAGAGGGAGCGCTGAGAAAGAATGGCTCCCACGCCCACCTCTGACGCGTCAACCTCGACAACGAACTGTCTAGAGACGTCAGGTGTAACAAGGATAGGAGCGGATGTAAAACGATTCTTGAGGAGATCAAAAGCTCCCTGGGCGGAAACGGACCACTTAAAGCACGTCTTGACAGAAGTAAGGGCTGTGAGAGGAGCGGCCACCTGACCGAAATTACGGATGAAACGACGATAGAAGTTCGCGAAGCCGAGAAAGCGCTGCAGCTCGACGCGTGACTTAGGGACGGGCCAATCAATGACAGCTTGGACTTTAGCGGGATCCATCTTAATGCCTTCAGCGGAAATAACAGAACCGAGAAATGTGACGGAGGAGGCATGAAAAGTGCACTTCTCAGCCTTCACAAAAAGACAATTCTCTAAAAGGCGCTGGAGGACACGTCGAACGTGCTGAACATGAATCTGGAGTGACGGTGAAAAAATCAGGATATCGTCAAGGTAAACGAAAACAAAGATGTTCAGCATGTCTCTCAGGACATCATTGACTAATGCCTGAAAGACAGCTGGAGCGTTAGCGAGGCCGAAAGGAAGAACCCGGTATTCAAAGTGCCCTAACGGAGTGTTAAACGCCGTCTTCCACTCGTCCCCCCTCCCTGATGCGCACGAGATGGTAAGCGTTACGAAGGTCCAACTTAGTGAAAAACCTGGCTCCCTGCAGGATCTCGAAGGCTGAAGACATAAGAGGAAGCGGATAACGATTCTTAACTGTTATGTCATTCAGCCCTCGATAATCTATGCAGGGGCGCAGAGACCCGTCCTTCTTCTTGACAAAAAAAACCCCCGCTCCGGCGGAGAGGAGGAGGGGACTATGGTACCGGCGTCAAGAGCTACAGACAAATAATCCTCGAGAGCCTTACGTTCGGGAGCCGACAGAGAGTATAGTCTACCCCGGGGGGGAGTGTTTCCCGGAAGGAGATCAATACTACAATCATACGACCGGTGTGGAGGAAGAGAGGTGGCCCTGGACCGACTGAACACCGTGCGCAGATCGTGATATTCCTCCGGCACCCCTGTCAAATCACCAGGCTCCTCCTGTGAAGAAGAGACAGAGGAAACAGGAGGGATAGCAGACATTAAACATTTCACATGACAAGAGACGTTCCAGGAGAGGATAGAATTACTAGACCAATTAATGGAAGGATTATGACAAACTAGCCAGGGATGGCCCAAAACAACAGGTGTAAAAGGTGAACGAAAAATCAAAAAAGAAATGGTTTCGCTATGATTACCAGAAACAGTGAGGGTTAAAGGTAGCGTCTCACGCTGAATCCTGGGGAGAGGACTACCATCCAGGGCGAACAAGGCCGTGGACTCCCTTAACTGTCTGAGAGGAATGTCATGTTCCCGAGCCCAGGTCTCGTCCATAAAACAGCCCTCCGCCCCAGAGTCTCTGAGGCACTGCAGGAAGCTGACGAACCGGTCCAGCGTAGATGGACCGACAAGGTAGTGCAGGATCTTGAAGGAGAGACAGGAGTAGTAGCGCTCACCAGTAGCCCTCCGCTTACTGATGAGCTCTGGCTTTTACTGGACATGAAGTGACAAAATGACCAGCAGAACCGCAATAGAGACAGAGGCGGTTGGTGATTCTCCGTTCCCTCTCCTTAGTCGAGATGCGGATACCTCCCAGCTGCATAGGCTCAGCTCCCGAGCCGGCAGAGGAAGATGGTAGTGATGCGGAGAGGGGGGCAACGGAGAACGCGAGCTCCTTTCCACGAGCTCGGTGACGCAGATCAACCCGTCGCTCAATGCGAATAGCGAGTTCAATCAGGGAATCCACGCTGGAAGGGAGAGAATCTCATCCTTTACCTCTGCGCGGAGACCCTCCAGAAAACGAGCGAGCAAAGCCGGCTCGTTCCAGCCACTGGAGGCAGCAAGAGTGCGAAACTCAATAGAGTAGTCTGTTATGGATCGATTACCTTGACATAGGGAAGACAGGGCCCTGGAAGCCTCCTCCCCAAAAACAGATCGATCAAAAACCCGTATCATCTCCTCCTTAAAGTCCTGATACTGGTTAGTACACTCAGCCCTTGCCTCCCAGATTGCCGTGCCCCACTCACGAGCCCGTCCAATAAGGAGAGATATGACGTAGGCGACACGAGCAGTGCTCCTGGAGTAAGTGTTGGGCTGGAGAGAAAACACAATATCACACTGGGTGAGGAACGAGCGGCATTCAGTGGGCTCCCCAGAGTAACACGGCGGGTTATTGATTCTGGGCTCCGGAGATTCGAAAGCCCTGGAAGTGGCCGGTGGATCGAGGCGGAGATGGTGAACCTGTTCTGTGAGGTTGGAGACTTGGGTGGCCAGGGTCTCAACGGCATGTCGAGCAGCAGACACTTCCTGCTCGTGTCTGCCTAGCATCGCTCCCTGGATCCCGACGGCTGAGTGGAGAGGATCCGAAGTCGCTGGGTCCATTCTTGGTCGGATTCTTCTGTTATGGTGAGTGAATGAGGACCCAAAAGCGAACTAACTTAAACAGAGCTTCTTTAATGACCAAACATAGGTAGGCTCAGATAGACCGGCAGATTCCGACAGGACAGGACAAGGTTACAGCAAACATGACGATAGTCTGGCTCAGGCATGAAACACAAACAAGAATCCGACAAGGACAGGAACAGAAACAGAGAGAGATATAGGGACCTAATCAGAGGGAAAAAGGGAACAGGTGGGAAACGGGGTGAATGGGTAGTTAGAGGAGACAAGGAACAGCTGGGAGAAAGCGGGGGAGAAAAGGTAACCTAACAACGACCAGCAGAGGGAGACAGGGTGAAGGGAAAGGACAGAGACAAGACACAACATGACAAATACTGTATATTGGAAAAATGATCTGGAGTAATAACTCCTGCTTTGTCAGTGACAACCTGTGAAGGAAGCTGTGATTTCTTATTTATTAACTTTTATTTAACCATGGAAAAACACATTGAGACCTAAGTCCCATTTGCAAATGTACCCTGGGAACAACACATAAAATAAAATCATACACAATTTAAAACACAAAATTAAATAAATAGCTAATATTACATACACAAACAATCAAACAAAACAAACACATTTATCAATATAAAAATCCCTAGTCTTTCTCCTAAACTGACCTAGAGACAACAACACATCCAAATGAAACGTTACTTGGAGATTATTCCAAATGATCGGAGCCTGGTAGGTAAAGACAGATTTACCCAACTCTGTGGAAACACGTGGAGTCTCCATCATTAACCAACTCCGTGGAAACACGTGGAGTCTCCATCATTAACCAACTCTGTGGAAACACGTGGAGTCTCCATCATTAACCAACTCTGTGGAAACACGTGGAGTCTCCATCATTAACCAACTCCGTGGAAACACGTGGAGTCTCCATCATTAACCAACTCTGTGGAAATACGTGGAGTCTCCATCATTAACCAACTCTGTGGAAACACGTGGAGTCTCCATCATCATCTCCCCAATCTAAGCCAATTGTAGAGAGTTTCTGAATAAGTAACGCGTGATCCACAGTGTCGAATGCCTTGGACATGTCAATGAAGAGGGCAGCACAGTGTTTCTTCGTATTTAAACAGTTTATGACATCATTTAAAACCATAGAAGTAGCAGAGATGGTACTATGACAGTCTGAAACCTGACTGTTTTACATTCAGAAAATCTGTAGCAGTTAAAAGGGATCTAAGCTTTGTTGAATCAATGATTTCAAGATCTTTGCTTGGCAAGAGAGTTTGGAAATGGGACGATAATTATTTAGATCACTCTGGTCGCCACCATTATGCAGAGGAAGAACATGGACCGGCTTCCAAACTCTAGGGATAGTACTCAAAATAATTGTCAAGTTAACTGAATCAATGGAGCAGAAAGCTGTAATGAGAAGGGATCAAGCATATCAGCCCCAGTAGTTTTTTAAAACATCAATCATAAGTAGTTGTTCCAATACATCAGAAGTAGACAGCTGCTCCAGAGAGTACAAGGATTCACTGGGGTTTGTCTGGTCCTCTATCAAGTTGACTAGCAGCTGGGAGAGGGACGAGCAGTTTACTGACTTACCCAGGTCTATTAAACCAACATTTCTTTCAAACAAAAAAACGACAGACATAAAATGATGATTAAAAGCATAACCTATATCACTATAACTTGCTTGGATAGGGAAGGAGAGGAACTCCCACACTTTACTTTACACCAGCACCTTTACTGTTTTCCAATATGTAGATGCATCACCAGCAGAGTCAGCAATAGAACTTAGGAAGTAACTTGATTTAGCCTTTTCTACTAAGAACGTGCATTTATTTCTCAGTTGCCTGAAAAGCTGCCATTCCACAACAGCATCAGTTAGTCTAGCTTTGGCCCAGGCATGGTTTTGAGATAGGTGTCAGCCAGTCCAGGATAACGTCACCTAAGGCCACTAGTTCAGATGATAGAAAAGGTTTTAAATGCTCAGCTATGATACTAGTCACATCAACTAACGCAGTAGGAGGCCTATACACTCCAGCAACAAATACATGCCCCTTTTGGCTCATGGCCACATCGAAAACCAGGGTTTCACATTTTTAGGGTATAGTGATATTAAGAGCACGTGATTTCACATACATAGCCACCCTCCACCTTTTCTCTGCCTATCACATCTAAAAAGGTTGTAATTAGCAATGTCAATGTCCTTATCCATAATCAAATGATTTAACCAAGTCTCTGATAAAACAAGAATGTCTGTGTTCGTGTCATGCATCCAGATATTAATAAAGTCCATCTTTGACATCATATTTCACACATTTAAATGTAACAAACCTAGCCCTTCGCGAGACTTATATTTAACCATATTTAACCAAACTTCATCGTTAAGTAAGTCAGGAGATTTTATAGGAATAGAACTCAGGATATCAAAGCCACAATGGGCCTGCGACTGCATCTATTTGGTGGCTGTTTCTATCCTATTGATATTAAAACAGGGATCATGTAGATTTCCTTGACTTAACATCAGAAACAGTTTGATGTGTGATGATGGTTGGGATAACCTGGATAGAGTGAGGGTTATATCCCAGTCAGTCTCTCAGAGGAGCCTTAAAACAGCCTTGCAATGTATACTGTAAGCCCTGAGATAGTATGGGTGAATTGGTCATCTTTGTAGAATTTTGAACGTGATGATTGGTTTTCCTTATTTAGCCTGGGTCATGTTCATTAGGGGACTTGAAGGAAATAGTTTAAAAAATGTTTTGTAACTGAAAATGTAAATGTAAATTTCTTACCCAGGTCGTCCCGGCCTGTTTCAGTCTATTTTCCTCTGATTGGTGCCTGAAGAACACGACACTCTGGTTTCCACAGGCTAAGTATTCATTTTCTTTTTTCATATCCTTTGACAACAGCAAATCTAATACTCACACCTGTCTGTCTGGCTGTCCTATTAGCAACATGACCGTAATGTTTGAAAAGCCCTTTACAAATAAAGTCATCATTTTGGCTAAAGCAGACAGAATTACCAACCAATGGCTTTCTCTCTTTTGACTGCCGCCCCACAGTTGTTGTGTTAGTTTCTTCTGGCCAACGGTTTCTATGGAGACCACTAGGCACCCTCTTGGAGCGCCTTTCAAGCAAGCAGATTTGATCCCCACCTCGGTCTGATGGAGACTCTCAAAAGCCTCTCTGTTAGTCCGGGTCTGTTTCTGCCCATGCCCAGTTAACTAAACAACTAACAAACAAGGAGAGAAACAAATATCAGGGCCTTATGATGCTGATGTTGGATCAGCTTTGCCTTTAGATCATTATGAATAAGACAAGGGGATCTGATTCTAGATCAGCATTCCTATGACGATTGAATGCAGACCCTGACTTGCAATAATGACTGTGTATGCCATGCCCTTTTTAAATCATGTGTTTACTAGTTTGGTTAATACAGCCAAGAGCTGGAGAATAGTTGCATAGAGGAGAGGGGATGAATAAGGAAGTATAAAGTATAATTACTGGAGGTATGTTGTTCCTTTGCATCAGTTCTTGCAAACAACTCTGTTTCTAATTACTTAATTATTACTGATTTGATGAAACACTTCGAAACACTTTGAGGGTATGAGCGTGAAAATGACAGAACCTGCAAAGGGGGTTGTTTTGAGACAGATGCCTGCCTTGCACTTTAACTGAACTGAGCTCCAACTGAGCTTATTTTTATGTATCTCTCTCTCTCTCTCTCAATTAAATTCAACTCAATTCAAGGGTATTTATTGGCATGGGAAGCATGTGTTAACATTGCCAAAGCAAGTGAGGTAGATAATATACAAAAGTGAAATAAACAATAAAAACTAACAGTAAACATTACACATACAGAAGTCTCTCTCTCTCTTTCTCTCTCACTCTTTCTCTCTCGCTCTCTCTCTCGCTGCTCTCTTTCTCTCTCTTTCTCTCTCTCTCTCTTGCTGCCCTCTTTCTCTCTCTCTTACTGCTCTCTCTCTCTCTCTCTCTCTCTCTCTCTCTCTCTCTCTCTCTCTCTCTCTCTCTCTCTCTGATCTCTCTCTCTCTGCTCCATTATTAGCATTGATTGACCTTGTCCGTGTGATGCTTCCTATTGATTTGGTACTTGTGTACCTGAGTTAATTAACTTGGAGAGGGCTCCATTTATTTGGACTGATGGCCGGACCGCTTGCCGCATGCTACTTCATGAAGGCTTAAAGAGATTCTCCGGTACTTTTGTATACTTTAGTGTTCTGAAAGTGGTGCTCACAAGTATGGTGCTGCACAGCTTCCAGAAAAATGTCTCTTTCAAACTGGGGATTTCATGGCTAACTGAGATAAGACAGTAGTTCTGCTTCTAGATTATGCATGTATGAACTACACATTGATACATCCAGCCCAAAGTGGGAGAAAGAAAAGTTCTGGAGAATGTTTTTAATCTTAATCAAATAGGACAGTTAAAGTCAGTAGGGGCACATTGTTTTGAATGGGAGTTGGTTGGCCTTGGAGCTTGGATGGTTGGGTCTGTCTGTGTGAATGGCAAACTGATTAAAGCTGTCATCAAAATAAGATAAAATGATTAGGAGTCAGGCTTTTCTGTCCACTAACCCTAACCCTCCCCACCTAAATAACAACCTGGACATAGCTGGTCATTTGGTTCTGTCACGAACTGTATGGACGGGGTGGAGAAGTGAACACTGTCAAAGCATTTCATACTGCATATGTACTGTATGCAAGGACAAACGTACACACACCCTAACACACACACAGACGCGCACGCACACACTGACACTGACACACACACACACACACACACACACACACACACACACACACACACACACACACACACACACACACACACACACACAAAGCCCGTGAGTAATGGAGTGCAAAAAACGAAATAATGTAATTGAACATGCACCTGAAGTACCATACTGTGTGATGTGAGGTTCTGGCCCATGGACAAACACACACAGGCACTCGCACACACACACACACACACACACACACACACACACACACACACACACACACACACACACACACACACACACACACACACACACACACACACACACACACACACACACACACACACACAAGGCCCGTGAGTGATGGAGTGCAAAAAACTAAATGTAATTGAACAAGCACCTGAAGTACCATACTGTGTTATGTGGGATATGGAAATTAATGTAAATGAAGGCACACAATGACAAAGAAGATTAGCTACAATCCTAATAATAGGTGAACTTATATAGCATGCCATGCTATCAGTACCTTGGATTAGCAAAATGTCATCTCCTTTGCAGGGCTGTACAGCAACAATCACAATAATTGCTCATGGTGTCATCAGAATTACAATTGTGCTAGTATTTATTCTGAATGATTAAGAGATACATATCTATATTTGTCCTGTCATGTTTTTGTTGTGTTGTTGAACATGTTTAAGTTTCCATAGATTTTCCCAATATTCAAAACACAAGATGGCAGCACTAGCATTATAACTGGGCCTTATGCTCCATTCACTAAATACTGTTCAAATATTTGTTATTTCAGAGGGGGAATAATGTTGATAAATGGTTGCAATCAGGTTATGTAATAATTTCATGACTAGCATTATGGTTTAACACTAACTATGGAAGGGATTAAAATGCCTAAGTAATATTTTTCTCAGTACTCAGATTGAAAAGCTGTGACAAATCAAACATCTAACTGTTCTGACAGATATTGCATTTTTTTATAAAAGGTTTGAGATCATTTTGATATCAGTGTAATTATATTTGACCCAAAGTAGCGTAAACATCAGATGAGTCTAGTATATTTTTATTGAAGATTAGCATTATATAAATTCTGTAGACATTCTGTTTGAATCACATAGCCTACAGACCATGTTTGTTCATATTGGCTCACCTGAATCCTAAAAATCTTCAGCCTGTTTGTAGAAATAGATGATTTATTGAGCAGTGACACATAGTCACCTGAGAACTTCAAACACTCCCCTCGCCAGTCTGCCAACACTGCAGGACTCATGCCAGGACAGAGGCTGCCAAATGCTGTGCTGAGGTCTCTCTGCACGAAGTTCAGCTATATGATTTACTCACATGCACAGAAACACGCAGATGCCGACACACATAGACAACGGCAAAGACACACACATACAAACACAGACACACACACAGAGGTACAGACACACACACACACACACACACACATGGATGCAGATACACAAATACACACATACACACACACACACAAGCCAGAAGAAACCACAACCCCAATACTCCTCCTGCCAATATCTACTCTGCGGGCAACTCTCTAGACTATTGAATGACTTTCTTCTGAATTTCACTAAAACCACATCATTTTACTGAGGAGAGCAAGGTGGTAGAGTTAACAGACTCTTGCTGACCCCATATAACACCGCTGACCCTAAATCCCATCCAAAACATATGAAAACAAGCTAATAAACGTTTTGCTGTCACTGTCAAAGCACATGTTTGTATTCATGCATTTTAGATGTGTTTATTTCAGGTTCTGTCGCCATTTCTGACCCAGAGGATTTTTTACAACCGTTCAGGTCGGTGCCTTGCATGTTTATATCACCCATTTCTCAGGATAAGCACATCGTGTTTGAGGTATTGTCGCCATGCACCAGAGGCCATGGTCAAAAGACATGGACATATTTCTAAACCAACGGCCTCTAAAGCAACGACTAAGACCCAGTCTTTCCCTCCTCACTAGGTTAGTATATGAGTGTTGTACCCCTGAGATTCATAGTCCCACCCCACACACAGACATTATTGGTACAGCAGTGAGAACAACCTAGATCCCACCAGCCTTATGCCTACGGAACCCTCCACTGAGGATAATACTACAAGTTAAACCATTGCAGCATGATGTTTAGTCTATTACATGTCAGACCTAGCGATACAATGTTGTATTCCTCTTTTCAGGGTTATAATAACTCTTTATCTGGAAGTATTTTAGGATTTTTCCCCTTGTAAATCTCCATGGTTATTCAGTGTTTTGCTGCTGTAATTTTCTTGGATTATCAACAGAATAGATAATGACCATTATGTTGTGTCCCATTACTTCCCGAAGCCTATAAACCACTTGTGTTTGTGTGAGGAACATTGACTCAAATAAAACCATATCATGAAGCCTGGGAAGCGAGACCACGGGTCCTTCATAAAAGTCATGATTCTTTATGATTGTTGAAGGTATATTGTCCCT
>NW_027259798.1:0-23172 GCF_045791955.1 Oncorhynchus clarkii lewisi
GATCTAGCTGGTCTGTCATAATATAATAGAGACAGTAGATCTAGCTGGTCTGTCATAATGTAAATCAGACAGTAGATCTAGCTGGTCTGTCATTATATAAAAGAGACAGTAGATCTAGCTGGTCTGTCATTATATAATAGAGACAGTATATCTAGCTGGTCTGTCATAATGTAATAGAGACAGAAGATCTAGCTGGTCTGTGATAATGTGATAGAGACAGTAGATCTAGCTGGTCTGTCATAATGTAACAAAGACAGTAGATCTAGCTGTTCTGTCATAATGTAATAGAGACAGTAGATCGAGCTGGTCTGTCATAATGTAATAGAGACAGTAGATCTAGCTGGTCTGTCATAATGTAATAGAGACAGTAGATCTAGCTGGTCTGTCAAAATATAATAGAGACAGTAGATCTAGCTGGTCTGTCATAATGTAATAGAGACAGTAGATCTAGCTGGTCTGTCATAATGTAATGGAGACAGTAGATCTAGCTGGTCTTTCATAATGTAATAGAGAAAATAGATATAGCTGGTCTGTCATACTATAATAGAGACAGTAGATCTAGCTGGTCTGTCATAATATAATAGAGACAGTAGATCTAGCTGGTCTGTCATACGATAATAGAGACAGTAGACATAGCTGGTCTGTCATACTATAATAGAGACAGTAGATCTAGGTGGTCTGTCATAATATAATAGAGACAGTAGATCTAGCTGGTCTGTCATAATGTAACAAAGACAGTAGATCTAGCTGGTCTGTCATAATATAATAGAGACAGTAGATCTAGCTGGTCTGTCATTATATAATAGAGACAGTAGATCTAGCTGGTCTGTCATAATGTAATAGAGACAGGAGATCTAGCTGGTCTGTCATAATGTAATAGAGACAGTAGATATAGCTGGTCTGTCATACTATAATAGAGACAGTAGATCTAGCTGGTCTGTCATTATATAATAGAGACAATATATCTAGCTGGTCTGTAATCATATAAATGAGACAGTAGATCTAGCTGGTCTGTCATAATATAAATGAGACAGTAGATCTAGCTGGTCTGTGATAATATAATAGAGACAGTAGATCTAGCTGTCTGTCATAATATAAATGAGACAGTAGATCTAGCTGGTCTGTGATAATATAATAGAGACAGTAGATCTAGCTGTTCTGTCATAATATAATAGAGACAGTAGATATAGCTGGTCTGTCATACTATAATAGAGACAGTAGATCTAGCTGGTCTGTCAGAATAACAGGAGAGAGACAGTAGATGTAGCTGGTATGTCATACGATAATAGAGACAGTAGATCTAGCTGGTCTGTCAGAATGTAAAATAAAAGACAGTAGATCTAGCTGGTCTGTCATAACGTAATAGACACAGTAGGTCTAGCTGGTCTGTCATAATGTAATAGAGACAGTAGATCTAGCTGGTCTGTCATAATATAATAGAGACAGTAGATCTAGCTGGTCTGTCATAATATAATAGAGACAGTAGATCTAGCTGGTCTGTCATTATATAATAGAGACAGTAGATCTAGCTGGTCTGTAATCAAATAAATGAGACAGTAGATCTAGCTGGTCTGTCATTATATAATAGAGACAGTAGATCTAGCTGGTCTGTAATCATATAAATGAGACAGTAGATCTAGCTGGTCTGTAATCATATAAATGAGACAGTAGATCTAGCTGGTCTGTCATAATATAAATGAGACAGTAGAACTAGCTGGTATCGTCCATAATATAATAGAGAAAGTAGATCTAGCTGGTCTGTCATAATATAATAGAGACAGTAGACATAGCTGGTCTGTCATAATATAATAGAGACAGTAGATCTAGCTGGTCAGTCATAATATAATAGAGACAGCAGGTCTAGCTGGTCTGACATAATATAACAAAGACATTAGATCTAGCTGGTCTGTCATAATATAACAAAGACAGTAGATCTAGCAGGTCTGTCATAATGTAATAGAGACAGTAGATCTAGCTGGTCTGTCATAGTACAATAGAGACAGTAGATCTAGCTGGTCTGTCATATTATAATAGTGACACTAGACATAGCTGGTCTGCCATAATATAATAGAGACAGTAGATCTAGCTGGTCTGTCATAATGTAATAGAGACAGTAGATATAGCTGGTCTGTCATACTATAATAGAGACAGTAGATCTAGCTGGTCTGTCATTATATAGTAGAGACAGTAGATCTAGCTGGTCTGTAATCAAATAAATGAGACAGTAGATCTAGCTGGTCTGTAAACATATACATGAGACAGTAGATCTAGCTGGTCTGTCATAATATAAATGAGACAGTAGATCTAGCTGGTCTGTGATAATATAATAGAGACAGTAGATCTAGCTGTTCTGTCATAATATAATAGAGACAGTAGATCTAGCTGGTCTGTCATAATGTAATAGAGACAGTAGATCTAGCTGGTCTGTCATAATGTAATAGACACAGTAGATATAGCTGGTCTGTCATACTATAATAGAGACAGTAGAACTAGCTGGTCTGTCATAATGTAATAGATACAGTAGATCTAGCTGGTCTGTCATAATATAATAGAGACAGTAGATCTAGCTGGTCTGTCATTATATAATAGAGACAGTAGATCTAGCTGGTCTGTAATCATATAAATGAGACAGTAGATCTAGCTGGTCTGTCATAATATAAATGAGACAGTAGATCTAGCTGGTCTGTGATAATATAATAGAGACAGTAGATCTAGCTGTTCTGTCATAATATAATAGAGACAGTAGATCTAGCTGGTCTGTCATAATGTAATAGAGACAGTAGATCTAGCTGGTATGTCATAATGTAATAGAGACAGTAGATATAGCTGGTCTGTCATACTATAATAGAGACAGTAGATCTAGCTGGTCTGTCATAATATAATAGAGACAGTAGATGTAGCTGGTATGTCATACGATAATAGAGACAGTAGATCTAGCTGGTCTGTCATAATGTAACAAAGACAGTAGATCTAGCTGGTCTGTCATAATGTAATAGAAACAGTAGGTCTAGCTGGTCTGTCATATTGTAATAGAGACAGTAGATCTAGCTGGTCTGTCATAATATAATAGAGACAGTAGATCTAGCTGGTCTGTCATAATATAATAGAGACAGTAGATCTAGCTGGTCTGTCATTATATAATAGAGACAGTAGATCTAGCTGGTCTGTAATCAAATAAATGAGACAGTAGATCTAGCTGGTCTGTCATTATATAATAGAGACAGTAGATCTAGCTGGTCTGTAATCATATAAATGAGACAGTAGATCTAGCTGGTCTGTCATAATATAAATGAGACAGTAGAACTAGCTGGTCTGTCATAATGTAATAGAGACAGTAGATCTAGCTGGTCTGTGATAATATAATAGAGAAAGTAGATCTAGCTGGTCTGTCATAATATAATAGAGACAGTAGATCTAGCTGGTCAGTCATAATATAATAGAGACAGCAGGTCTAGCTGGTCTGACATAATATAAAAAATACAGTAGGTCTAGCTGGTCTGTCATAATATAACAAAGACAGTAGATCTAGCAGGTCTGTCATAATGTAATAGAGACAGTAGATCTAGCTGGTCTGTCATAGTACAATAGAGACAGTAGATCTAGCTGGTCTGTCATATTATAATAGTGACACTAGACATAGCTCATCTGCCATAATATAATAGAGACAGTAGATCTAGCTGGTCTGTCATAATGTAATATAGACAGTAGATCTAGCTGGTCTGTCATAATGTAATAGAGACAGTAGATCTAGCTGGTCTGTCATAATGTAATAGAGACAGTAGATCTAGCTGGTCTGTGATAATATAACAGAGACATTAGATCTAGCTGGTCTATCACAATATAATAGAGACAGTAGATCTAGCTGGTCTGTCATATTATAATAGTGACACTAGACATAGCTGGTCTGCCATAATATAATAGAGACAGTAGATCTAGCTGGCCTGTCATAATATAATAGAGACAGTAGATCTAGCTGGTCTGTCATTATATAATAGAGACAGTAGATCTAGCTGGTCTGTAATAATATAAATGAGACAGTAGATCTAGCTGGTCTGTCATAATATAAATGAGACAGTAGATCAAGCTGGTCTGTCATAATGTAAATCAGACAGTAGATCTAGCTGGTCTGTCATTATATAAAAGAGACAGTAGATCTAGCTGGTCTGTCATTATATAATAGAGACAGTATATCTAGCTGGTCTGTCATAATGTAATAGAGACAGAAGATCTAGCTGGTCTGTGATAATGTGATAGAGACAGTAGATCTAGCTGGTCTGTCATAATGTAACAAAGACAGTAGATCTAGCTGTTCTGTCATAATGTAATAGAGACAGTAGATCGAGCTGGTCTGTCATAATGTAATAGAGACAGTAGATCTAGCTGGTCTGTCATAATGTAATAGAGACAGTAGATCTAGCTGGTCTGTCAAAATATAATAGAGACAGTAGATCTAGCTGGTCTGTCATAATGTAATAGAGACAGTAGATCTAGCTGGTCTGTCATAATGTAATGGAGACAGTAGATCTAGCTGGTCTTTCATAATGTAATAGAGAAAATAGATATAGCTGGTCTGTCATACTATAATAGAGACAGTAGATCTAGCTGGTCTGTCATAATATAATAGAGACAGTAGATCTAGCTGGTCTGTCATACGATAATAGAGACAGTAGACATAGCTGGTCTGTCATACTATAATAGAGACAGTAGATCTAGCTGGTCTGTCATTATATAGTAGAGACAGTAGATCTAGCTGGTCTGTAATCAAATAAATGAGACAGTAGATCTAGCTGGTCTGTCATTATATAATAGAGACAGTAGATCTAGCTGGCCTGTCATAATATAATAGAGACAGTAGATCTAGCTGGTCTGTCATTATATAATAGAGACAGTAGATCTAGCTGGTCTGTAATAATATAAATGAGACAGTAGATCTAGCTGGTCTGTCATAATATAAATGAGACAGTAGATCTAGCTGGTCTGTCATAATGTAAATCAGACAGTAGATCTAGCTGGTCTGTCATTATATAAAAGAGACAGTAGATCTAGCTGGTCTGTCATTATATAATAGAGACAGTATATCTAGCTGGTCTGTCATAATGTAATAGAGACAGAAGATCTAGCTGGTCTGTGATAATGTAATAGAGACAGTAGATCGAGCTGGTCTGTCATAATGTAATAGAGACAGTAGATCTAGCTGGTCTGTCATAATGTAATAGAGACAGTAGATCTAGCTGGTCTGTCAAAATATAATAGAGACAGTAGATCTAGCTGGTCTGTCATAATGTAATAGAGACAGTAGATCTAGCTGGTCTGTCATAATGTAATGGAGACAGTAGATCTAGCTGGTCTTTCATAATGTAATAGAGAAAATAGATATAGCTGGTCTGTCATACTATAATAGAGACAGTAGATCTAGCTGGTCTGTCATAATATAATAGAGACAGTAGATCTAGCTGGTCTGTCATACGATAATAGAGACAGTAGACATAGCTGGTCTGTCATACTATAATAGAGACAGTAGATCTAGGTGGTCTGTCATAATATAATAGAGACAGTAGATCTAGCTGGTCTGTCATAATGTAACAAAGACAGTAGATCTAGCTGGTCTGTCATAATATAATAGAGACAGTAGATCTAGCTGGTCTGTCATTATATAATAGAGACAGTAGATCTAGCTGGTCTGTAATCAAATAAATGAGACAGTAGATCTAGCAGGTCTGTCATTATATAATAGAGACAGTAGATCTAGCTGGTCTGTAATCATATAAATGAGACAGTAGATCTAGCTGGTCTGTCATAATATAAATGAGACAGTAGAACTAGCTGGTCTGTCATAATGTAATAGAGACAGTAGATCTAGCTGGTCTGTGATAATATAATAGAGAAAGTAGATCTAGCTGGTCTGTCATAATATAATAGAGACAGTAGATCTAGCTGGTCAGTCATAATATAATAGAGACAGCAGGTCTAGCTGGTCTGACATAATATAACAAAGACAGTAGATCTAGCTGGTCTGTCATAATATAACAAAGACAGTAGATCTAGCAGGTCTGTCATAATGTAATAGAGACAGTAGATCTAGCTGGTCTGTCATAGTACAATAGAGACAGTAGATCTAGCTGGTCTGTCATATTATAATAGTGACACTAGACATAGCTCATCTGCCATAATATAATAGAGACAGTAGATCTAGCTGGTCTGTCATAATGTAATATAGACAGTAGATCTAGCTGGTCTGTCATAATGTAATAGAGACAGTAGATCTAGCTGGTCTGTCATAATGTAATAGAGACAGTAGATCTAGCTGGTCTGTGATAATATAACAGAGACATTAGATCTAGCTGGTCTATCACAATATAATAGAGACAGTAGATCTAGCTGGTCTGTCATATTATAATAGTGACACTAGACATAGCTGGTCTGCCATAATATAATAGAGACAGTAGATCTAGCTGGCCTGTCATAATATAATAGAGACAGTAGATCTAGCTGGTCTGTCATTATATAATAGAGACAGTAGATCTAGCTGGTCTGTAATAATATAAATGAGACAGTAGGTCTAGCTGGTCTGTCATAATATAAATGAGACAGTAGATCTAGCTGGTCTGTCATAATGTAAATCAGACAGTAGATCTAGCTGGTCTGTCATTATATAAAAGAGACAGTAGATCTAGCTGGTCTGTCATTATATAATAGAGACAGTATATCTAGCTGGTCTGTCATAATGTAATAGAGACAGAAGATCTAGCTGGTCTGTGATAATGTGATAGAGACAGTAGATCTAGCTGGTCTGTCATAATGTAACAAAGACAGTAGATCTAGCTGTTCTGTCATAATGTAATAGAGACAGTAGATCGAGCTGGTCTGTCATAATGTAATAGAGACAGTAGATCTAGCTGGT
Organism: Oncorhynchus clarkii lewisi; assembly: GCF_045791955.1. Lineage (NCBI taxonomy): Eukaryota > Metazoa > Chordata > Actinopteri > Salmoniformes > Salmonidae > Oncorhynchus > Oncorhynchus clarkii. The sequence goes on from NW_027259798.1 coordinate 6,902, forward strand.
CTGTCATAATGTAATAGAGACAGTAGATCTAGCTGGTCTGTCAAAATATAATAGAGACAGTAGATCTAGCTGGTCTGTCATAATGTAATAGAGACAGTAGATCTAGCTGGTCTGTCATAATGTAATGGAGACAGTAGATCTAGCTGGTCTTTCATAATGTAATAGAGAAAATAGATATAGCTGGTCTGTCATACTATAATAGAGACAGTAGATCTAGCTGGTCTGTCATAATATAATAGAGACAGTAGATCTAGCTGGTCTGTCATACGATAATAGAGACAGTAGACATAGCTGGTCTGTCATACTATAATAGAGACAGTAGATCTAGGTGGTCTGTCATAATATAATAGAGACAGTAGATCTAGCTGGTCTGTCATAATGTAACAAAGACAGTAGATCTAGCTGGTCTGTCATAATATAATAGAGACAGTAGATCTAGCTGGTCTGTCATTATATAATAGAGACAGTAGATCTAGCTGGTCTGTAATCAAATAAATGAGACAGTAGATCTAGCAGGTCTGTCATTATATAATAGAGACAGTAGATCTAGCTGGTCTGTAATCATATAAATGAGACAGTAGATCTAGCTGGTCTGTCATAATATAAATGAGACAGTAGAACTAGCTGGTCTGTCATAATGTAATAGAGACAGTAGATCTAGCTGGTCTGTGATAATATAATAGAGAAAGTAGATCTAGCTGGTCTGTCATAATATAATAGAGACAGTAGATCTAGCTGGTCAGTCATAATATAATAGAGACAGCAGGTCTAGCTGGTCTGACATAATATAACAAAGACAGTAGATCTAGCTGGTCTGTCATAATATAACAAAGACAGTAGATCTAGCAGGTCTGTCATAATGTAATAGAGACAGTAGATCTAGCTGGTCTGTCATAGTACAATAGAGACAGTAGATCTAGCTGGTCTGTCATATTATAATAGTGACACTAGACATAGCTCATCTGCCATAATATAATAGAGACAGTAGATCTAGCTGGTCTGTCATAATGTAATATAGACAGTAGATCTAGCTGGTCTGTCATAATGTAATAGAGACAGTAGATCTAGCTGGTCTGTCATAATGTAATAGAGACAGTAGATCTAGCTGGTCTGTGATAATATAACAGAGACATTAGATCTAGCTGGTCTATCACAATATAATAGAGACAGTAGATCTAGCTGGTCTGTCATATTATAATAGTGACACTAGACATAGCTGGTCTGCCATAATATAATAGAGACAGTAGATCTAGCTGGCCTGTCATAATATAATAGAGACAGTAGATCTAATTGGTCTGTCATTATATAATAGAGACAGTAGATCTAGCTGGTCTGTAATAATATAAATGAGACAGTAGATCTAGCTGGTCTGTCATAATATAAATGAGACAGTAGATCTAGCTGGTCTGTCATAATGTAAATCAGACAGTAGATCTAGCTGGTCTGTCATTATATAAAAGAGACAGTAGATCTAGCTGGTCTGTCATTATATAATAGAGACAGTATATCTAGCTGGTCTGTCATAATGTAATAGAGACAGAAGATCTAGCTGGTCTGTGATAATGTGATAGAGACAGTAGATCTAGCTGGTCTGTCATAATGTAACAAAGACAGTAGATCTAGCTGTTCTGTCATAATGTAATAGAGACAGTAGATCGAGCTGGTCTGTCATAATGTAATAGAGACAGTAGATCTAGCTGGTCTGTCATAATGTAATAGAGACAGTAGATCTAGCTGGTCTGTCAAAATATAATAGAGACAGTAGATCTAGCTGGTCTGTCATAATGTAATAGAGACAGTAGATCTAGCTGGTCTGTCATAATGTAATGGAGACAGTAGATCTAGCTGGTCTTTCATAATGTAATAGAGAAAATAGATATAGCTGGTCTGTCATACTATAATAGAGACAGTAGATCTAGCTGGTCTGTCATAATATAATAGAGACAGTAGATCTAGCTGGTCTGTCATACGATAATAGAGACAGTAGACATAGCTGGTCTGTCATACTATAATAGAGACAGTAGATCTAGGTGGTCTGTCATAATATAATAGAGACAGTAGATCTAGCTGGTCTGTCATAATGTAACAAAGACAGTAGATCTAGCTGGTCTGTCATAATGTAATAGACACAGTAGGTCTAGCTGGTCTGTCATAATGTAAAAGAGACAGTAGATCTAGCTGGTCTGTCATAATATAATAGAGACAGTAGATCTAGCTGGTCTGTGATAATATAATAGAGACAGTAGATCTAGCTGTTCTGTCATAATATAATAGAGACAGTAGATCTAGCTGGTCTGTCATAATATAGTAGAGACAGTAGATCTAGCTGGTCTGTCATAATATAATAGAGACAGTAGGTCTAGCTGGTCTGACATAATATAAATAGAGACAGTAGATCTAGCTGGTCTGTCATAATGTAATAGACACAGTAGGTCTAGCTGGTCTGTCATAATGTAATAGAGACAGTAGATCTAGCTGGTCTGTCATAATATAATAGAGACAGTAGATCTAGCTGGTCTGTCATAATATAATAGAGACAGTAGATCTAGCTGGTCTGTCATTATATAATAGAGACAGTAGATCTAGCTGGTCTGTAATCATATAAATGAGACAGTAGATCTAGCTGGTCTGTGATAATATAAATGAGACAGTAGAACTAGCTGGTCTGTGATAATATAATAGAGACAGTAGATCTAGCTGTTCTGTCATAATATAATAGAGACAGTAGATCTAGCTGGTCTGTCATAATATAATAGAGACAGTAGATCTAGCTGGTCTGTGATAATATAATAGAGACAATAGATCTAGCTGTTCTGTCATAATATAATAGAGACAGTAGACATAGCTGGTCTGTCATAATATAATAGAGACAGTAGATCTAGCTGGTCTGTCATAATATAATAGAGACAGCAGGTCTAGCTGGTCTGACATAATATAACAAAGACAGTAGATCTAACTGGTCTGTCATAATATAACAAAGACAGTAGATCTAGCTGGTCTGTCATAATGTAATAGAGACAGTAGATCTAGCTGGTCTGTCATAGTACAATAGAGACAGTCGATCTAGCTGGTCTGTCATATTATAATAGTGACACTAGACATAGCTGGTCTGCCATAATATAATAGAGACAGTAGATCTAGCTGGTCTGTCATAATGTAATAGAGACAGTAGATCTAGCTGGTCTGTCATAATGTAATAGAGACAGTAGATCTAGCTGGTCTGTCATAATGTAATAGAGACAGTAGATCTAGCTGGTCTGTGATAATATAATAGAGACATTAGATCTAGCTGGTCTATCACAATATAATAGAGACAGTAGATCTAGCTGGTCTGTCATATTATAATAGTGACACTAGACATAGCTGGTCTGCCATAATATAATAGAGACAGTAGATCTAGCTGGCCTGTCATAATATAATAGAGACAGTAGAACTAGCTGGTCTGTCATTATATAATAGAGACAGTAGATCTAGCTGGTCTGTAATAATATAAATGAGACAGTAGATCTAGCTGGTCTGTCATAATATAAATGAGACAGTAGATCTAGCTGGTCTGTCATAATGTAAATGAGACAGTAGATCTAGCTGGTCTGTCATTATATAAAGGAGACAGTAGATCTAGCTGGTCTGTCATTATATAATAGAGACAGTATATCTAGCTGGTCTGTCATAATGTAATAGAGACAGAAGATCTAGCTGGTCTGTGATAATGTGATAGAGACAGTAGATCTAGCTGGTATGTCATAATGTAACAAAGACAGTAGATCTAGCTGTTCTGTCATAATGTAATAGAGACAGTAGATCGAGCTGGTCTGTCATAATGTAATAGAGACAGTAGATCTAGCTGGTCTGTCATAATGTAATAGAGACAGTAGATCTAGCTGGTCTGTCAAAATATAATAGAGACAGTAGATCTAGCTGGTCTGTCATAATGTAATAGAGACAGTAGATCTAGCTGGTCTGTCATAATGTAATGGAGACAGTAGATCTAGCTGGTCTGTCATAATGTAATAGAGAAAATAGATATAGCTGGTCTGTCATACTATAATAGAGACAGTAGATCTAGCTGGTCTGTCATAATGTAATAGAGACAGTAGATCTAGCTGGTCTGTCATACGATAATAGAGACAGTAGATATAGCTGGTCTGTCATACTATAATAGAGACAGTAGATCTAGGTGGTCTGTCATAATATAATAGAGACAGTAGATCTAGCTGGTCTGTCATTATATAATAGAGACAGTATATCTAGCTGGTCTGTCATAATGTAATAGAGACAGAAGATCTAGCTGGTCTGTGATAATGTGATAGAGACAGTAGATCTAGCTGGTATGTCATAATGTAACAAAGACAGTAGATCTAGCTGTTCTGTCATAATGTAATAGAGACAGTAGATCGAGCTGGTCTGTCATAATGTAATAGAGACAGTAGATCTAGCTGGTCTGTCATAATGTAATAGAGACAGTAGATCTAGCTGGTCTGTCAAAATATAATAGAGACAGTAGATCTAGCTGGTCTGTCATAATGTAATAGAGACAGTAGATCTAGCTGGTCTGTCATAATGTAATGGAGACAGTAGATCTAGCTGGTCTGTCATAATGTAATAGAGAAAATAGATATAGCTGGTCTGTCATACTATAATAGAGACAGTAGATCTAGCTGGTCTGTCATAATGTAATAGAGACAGTAGATCTAGCTGGTCTGTCATACGATAATAGAGACAGTAGATATAGCTGGTCTGTCATACTATAATAGAGACAGTAGATCTAGGTGGTCTGTCATAATATAATAGAGACAGTAGATCTAGCTGGTCTGTCATAATGTAACAAAGACAGTAGATCTAGCTGGTCTGTCATAATGTAATGGAGACAGTAGATCTAGCTGGTCTGTCATAATGTAATAGAGAAAATAGATATAGCTGGTCTGTCATACTATAATAGAGACAGTAGATCTAGCTGGTCTGTCATAATATAATAGAGACAGTAGATCTAGCTGGTCTGTCATACGATAATAGAGACAGTAGACATAGCTGGTCTGTCATACTATAATAGAGACAGTAGATCTAGCTGGTCTGTCATAATGTAACAAAGACAGTAGATATAGCTGGTCTGTCATAATGTAATAGACACAGTAGGTCTAGCTGGTCTGTGATAATGTAATAGAGACAGTAGATCTAGCTGGTCTGTCATAATATAATAGAGACAGTAGATCTAGCTGGTCTGTGATAATATAATAGAGACAGTAGATCTAGCTGGTCTGTCAAAATATAATAGAGACAGTAGATCTAGCTGGTCTGTCATAATGTAATAGAGACAGTAGATCTAGCTGGTCTGTCATAATGTAATGGAGACAGTAGATCTAGCTGGTCTGTCATAATGTAATAGAGAAAATAGATATAGCTGGTCTGTCATACTATAATAGAGACAGTAGATCTAGCTGGTCTGTCATACTATAATAGAGACAGTAGATCTAGGTGGTCTGTCATAATATAATAGAGACAGTAGATCTAGCTGGTCTGTCATTATATAATAGAGACAGTATATCTAGCTGGTCTGTCATAATGTAATAGAGACAGAAGATCTAGCTGGTCTGTGATAATGTGATAGAGACAGTAGATCTAGCTGGTATGTCATAATGTAACAAAGACAGTAGATCTAGCTGTTCTGTCATAATGTAATAGAGACAGTAGATCGAGCTGGTCTGTCATAATGTAATAGAGACAGTAGATCTAGCTGGTCTGTCATAATGTAATAGAGACAGTAGATCTAGCTGGTCTGTCAAAATATAATAGAGACAGTAGATCTAGCTGGTCTGTCATAATGTAATAGAGACAGTAGATCTAGCTGGTCTGTCATAATGTAATGGAGACAGTAGATCTAGCTGGTCTGTCATAATGTAATAGAGAAAATAGATATAGCTGGTCTGTCATACTATAATAGAGACAGTAGATCTAGCTGGTCTGTCATAATGTAATAGAGACAGTAGATCTAGCTGGTCTGTCATACGATAATAGAGACAGTAGATATAGCTGGTCTGTCATACTATAATAGAGACAGTAGATCTAGGTGGTCTGTCATAATATAATAGAGACAGTAGATCTAGCTGGTCTGTCATAATGTAACAAAGACAGTAGATCTAGCTGGTCTGTCATAATGTAATGGAGACAGTAGATCTAGCTGGTCTGTCATAATGTAATAGAGAAAATAGATATAGCTGGTCTGTCATACTATAATAGAGACAGTAGATCTAGCTGGTCTGTCATAATATAATAGAGACAGTAGATCTAGCTGGTCTGTCATACGATAATAGAGACAGTAGACATAGCTGGTCTGTCATACTATAATAGAGACAGTAGATCTAGCTGGTCTGTCATAATGTAACAAAGACAGTAGATATAGCTGGTCTGTCATAATGTAATAGACACAGTAGGTCTAGCTGGTCTGTGATAATGTAATAGAGACAGTAGATCTAGCTGGTCTGTCATAATATAATAGAGACAGTAGATCTAGCTGGTCTGTGATAATATAATAGAGACAGTAGATCTAGCTGGTCTGTCAAAATATAATAGAGACAGTAGATCTAGCTGGTCTGTCATAATGTAATAGAGACAGTAGATCTAGCTGGTCTGTCATAATGTAATGGAGACAGTAGATCTAGCTGGTCTGTCATAATGTAATAGAGAAAATAGATATAGCTGGTCTGTCATACTATAATAGAGACAGTAGATCTAGCTGGTCTGTCATAATGTAATAGAGACAGTAGATCTAGCTGGTCTGTCATACGATAATAGAGACAGTAGATATAGCTGGTCTGTCATACTATAATAGAGACAGTAGATCTAGGTGGTCTGTCATAATATAATAGAGACAGTAGATCTAGCTGGTCTGTCATAATGTAACAAAGACAGTAGATCTAGCTGGTCTGTCATAATGTAATGGAGACAGTAGATCTAGCTGGTCTGTCATAATGTAATAGAGAAAATAGATATAGCTGGTCTGTCATACTATAATAGAGACAGTAGATCTAGCTGGTCTGTCATAATATAATAGAGACAGTAGATCTAGCTGGTCTGTCATACGATAATAGAGACAGTAGACATAGCTGGTCTGTCATACTATAATAGAGACAGTAGATCTAGCTGGTCTGTCATAATGTAACAAAGACAGTAGATATAGCTGGTCTGTCATAATGTAATAGACACAGTAGGTCTAGCTGGTCTGTCATAATGTAATAGAGACAGTAGATCTAGCTGGTCTGTCATAATATAATAGAGACAGTAGATCTAGCTGGTCTGTGATAATATAATAGAGACAGTAGATCTAGCTGTTCTGTCATAATATAATAGAGACAGTAGATCTAGCTGGTCTGTCATAATATAATAGAGACAGTAGATCTAGCTGGTCTGTCATAATATAATAGAGACAGTAGGTCTAGCTGGTCTGACATAATATAAATAGAGACAGTAGATCTAGCTGGTCTGTCATAATGTAATAGACACAGTAGGTCTAGCTGGTCTGTCATAATGTAATAGAGACAGTAGATCTAGCTGGTCTGTCATAATATAATAGAGACAGTAGATCTAGCTGGTCTGTCATAATATAATAGAGACAGTAGATCTAGCTGGTCTGTCATTATATAATAGAGACAGTAGATCTAGCTGGTCTGTAATCATATAAATGAGACAGTATATCTAGCTGGTCTGTCATAATATAAATGAGACAGTAGAACTAGCTGGTCTGTGATAATATAATAGAGACAGTAGATCTAGCTGTTCTGTCATAATATAATAGAGACAGTAGATCTAGCTGGTCTGTCAAAATATAATAGAGACAGTAGATCTAGCTGGTCTGTCATAATGTAATAGAGACAGTAGATCTAGCTGGTCTGTCATAATGTAATGGAGACAGTAGATCTAGCTGGTCTGTCATAATGTAATAGAGAAAATAGATATAGCTGGTCTGTCATACTATAATAGAGACAGTAGATCTAGCTGGTCTGTCATAATGTAATAGAGACAGTAGATCTAGCTGGTCTGTCATACGATAATAGAGACAGTAGATATAGCTGGTCTGTCATACTATAATAGAGACAGTAGATCTAGGTGGTCTGTCATAATATAATAGAGACAGTAGATCTAGCTGGTCTGTCATTATATAATAGAGACAGTATATCTAGCTGGTCTGTCATAATGTAATAGAGACAGAAGATCTAGCTGGTCTGTGATAATGTGATAGAGACAGTAGATCTAGCTGGTATGTCATAATGTAACAAAGACAGTAGATCTAGCTGTTCTGTCATAATGTAATAGAGACAGTAGATCGAGCTGGTCTGTCATAATGTAATAGAGACAGTAGATCTAGCTGGTCTGTCATAATGTAATAGAGACAGTAGATCTAGCTGGTCTGTCAAAATATAATAGAGACAGTAGATCTAGCTGGTCTGTCATAATGTAATAGAGACAGTAGATCTAGCTGGTCTGTCATAATGTAATGGAGACAGTAGATCTAGCTGGTCTGTCATAATGTAATAGAGAAAATAGATATAGCTGGTCTGTCATACTATAATAGAGACAGTAGATCTAGCTGGTCTGTCATAATGTAATAGAGACAGTAGATCTAGCTGGTCTGTCATACGATAATAGAGACAGTAGATATAGCTGGTCTGTCATACTATAATAGAGACAGTAGATCTAGGTGGTCTGTCATAATATAATAGAGACAGTAGATCTAGCTGGTCTGTCATAATGTAACAAAGACAGTAGATCTAGCTGGTCTGTCATAATGTAATAGACACAGTAGGTCTAGCTGGTCTGTCATAATGTAATAGAGACAGTAGATCTAGCTGGTCTGTCATAATATAATAGAGACAGTAGATCTAGCTGGTCTGTGATAATATAATAGAGACAGTAGATCTAGCTGTTCTGTCATAATATAATAGAGACAGTAGATCTAGCTGGTCTGTCATAATATAATAGAGACAGTAGATCTAGCTGGTCTGTCATAATGTAATAGAGACAGTAGGTCTAGCTGGTCTGACATAATATAAATAGAGACAGTAGATCTAGCTGGTCTGTCATAATGTAATAGACACAGTAGGTCTAGCTGGTCTGTCATAATGTAATAGAAGACAGTAGATCTAGCTGGTCTGTCATAATATAATAGAGACAGTAGATCTAGCTGGTCTGTCATAATATAATAGAGACAGTAGATCTAGCTGGTCTGTCATTATATAATAGAGACAGTAGATCTAGCTGGTCTGTAATCATATAAATGAGACAGTAGAACTAGCTGGTCTGTGATAATATAATAGAGACAGTAGATCTAGCTGTTCTGTCATAATATAATAGAGACAGTAGATCTAGCTGGTCTATCATAATGTAATAGAGACAGTAGATCTAGCTGGTCTGTCATAGTACAATAGAGACAGTAGATCTAGCTGGTCTGTCATATTATAATAGTGACACTAGACATAGCTGGTCTGCCATAATATAATAGAGACAGTAGATCTAGCTGGTCTGTCATAATGTAATAGAGACAGTAGATCTAGCTGGTCTGTGATAATATAATAGAGACAGTAGATCTAGCTGTTCTGTCATAATATAATAGAGACAGTAGACATAGCTGGTCTGTCATAATATAATAGAGACAGTAGATCTAGCTGGTCTGTCATAATATAATAGAGACAGCAGGTCTAGCTGGTCTGACATAATATAACAAAGACAGTAGATCTAACTGGTCTGTCATAATATAACAAAGACAGTAGATCTAGCTGGTCTGTCATAGTACAATAGAGACAGTAGATCTAGCTGGTCTGTCATATTATAATAGTGACACTAGACATAGCTGGTCTGCCATAATATAATAGAGACAGTAGATCTAGCTGGTCTGTCATAATGTAATAGAGACAGTAGATCGAGCTGGTCTGTCATAATGTAATAGAGACAGTAGATCTAGCTGGTCTGTCATAATGTAATAGAGACAGTAGATCTAGCTGGTCTGTCAAAATATAATAGAGACAGTAGATCTAGCTGGTCTGTCATAATGTAATAGAGACAGTAGATCTAGCTGGTCTGTCATAATGTAATGGAGACAGTAGATCTAGCTGGTCTGTCATAATGTAATAGAGAAAATAGATATAGCTGGTCTGTCATACTATAATAGAGACAGTAGATCTAGCTGGTCTGTCATAATATAATAGAGACAGTAGATCTAGCTGGTCTGTCATACGATAATAGAGACAGTAGACATAGCTGGTCTGTCATACTATAATAGAGACAGTAGATCTAGGTGGTCTGTCATAATATAATAGAGACAGTAGATCTAGCTGGTCTGTCATAATGTAACAAAGACAGTAGATATAGCTGGTCTGTCATAATGTAATAGACACAGTAGGTCTAGCTGGTCTGTCATAATGTAATAGAGACAGTAGATCTAGCTGGTCTGTCATAATATAATAGAGACAGTAGATCTAGCTGGTCTGTGATAATATAATAGAGACAGTAGATCTAGATGTGCTGTCATAATATAATAGAGACAGTAGATCTAGCTGGTCTGTCATAATATAATAGAGACAGTAGATCTAGCTGGTCTGTCATAATATAATAGAGACAGTAGGTCTAGCTGGTCTGACATAATATAAATAGAGACAGTAGATCTAGCTGGTCTGTCATAATGTAATAGACACAGTAGGTCTAGCTGGTCTGTCATAATGTAATAGAGACAGTAGATCTAGCTGGTCTGTCATAATATAATAGAGACAGTAGATCTAGCTGGTCTGTCATAATATAATAGAGACAGTAGATCTAGCTGGTCTGTCATTATATAATAGAGACAGTAGATCTAGCTGGTCTGTAATCATATAAATGAGACAGTAGATCTAGCTGGTCTGTCATAATATAAATGAGACAGTAGAACTAGCTGGTCTGTGATAATATAATAGAGACAGTAGATCTAGCTGTTCTGTCATAATATAATAGAGACAGTAGATCTAGCTGGTCTGTCATAATATAATAGAGACAGTAGATCTAGCTGGTCTGTCATAATGTAATAGAGACAGTATATCTAGCTGGTCTGTCATAGTACAATAGAGACAGTAGATCTAGCTGGTCTGTCATATTATAATAGTGACACTAGACATAGCTGGTCTGCCATAATATAATAGAGACAGTAGATCTAGCTGGTCTGTCATAATGTAATAGAGACAGTAGATCTAGCTGGTCTGTCATAATATAATAGAGACAGTAGATCTAGCTGGTCTGTCATAATGTAATAGACACAGTAGGTCTAGCTGGTCTGTCATAATGTAATAGAGACAGTAGATCTAGCTGTTCTGTCATAATATAATAGAGACAGTAGATCTAGCTGTTCTGTCATAATATAATAGAGACAGTAGACATAGCTGGTCTGTCATAATATAATAGAGACAGTAGATCTAGCTGGTCTGTCATAATATAATAGAGACAGCAGGTCTAGCTGGTCTGACACAATATAACAAAGACAGTAGATCTAACTGGTCTGTCATAATATAACAAAGACAGTAGATCTAGCTGGTCTGTCATAATGTAATAGAGACAGTATATCTAGCTGGTCTGTCATAGTACAATAGAGACAGTAGATCTAGCTGGTCTGTCATATTGTAATAGTGACACTAGACATAACTGGTCTGCCATAATATAATAGAGACAGTAGATCTAGCTGGTCTGTCATAATGTAATAGAGACAGTAGATCTAGCTGGTCTGTCATAATATAATAGAGACAGTAGATCTAGCTGGTCTGTGATAATATAATAGAGACAGTAGATCTAGCTGTTCTGTCATAATATAATAGAGACAGTAGATCTAGCTGGTCTGTCATAATATAATAGAGACAGTAGATCTAGCTGGTCTGTCATAATATAATAGAGACAGTAGGTCTAGCTGGTTTGACATAATATAAATAGAGACAGTAGATCTAGCTGGTCTGTCATAATGTAATAGACACAGTAGGTCTAGCTGGTCTGTCATAATGTAATAGAAGACAGTAGATCTAGCTGGTCTGTCATAATATAATAGAGATAGTAGATCTAGCTGGTCTGTCATAATATAATAGAGACTGTAGATCTAGCTGGTCTGTCATTATATAATAGAGACAGTAGATCTAGCTGGTCTGTAATCATATAAATGAGACAGTAGATGTAGCTGGTCTGTCATAATATAAATGAGACAGTAGAACTAGCTGGTCTGTGATAATATAATAGAGACAGTAGATCTAGCTGTTCTGTCATAATATAATAGAGACAGTAGATCTAGCTGGTCTGTCATAATATAATAGAGACAGTAGATCTAGCTGGTCTGTCATAATATAATAGAGACAGTAGGTCTAGCTGGTCTGACATAATATAAATAGAGACAGTAGATCTAGCTGGTCTGTCATAATGTAATAGACACAGTAGGTCTAGCTGGTCTGTCATAATGTAATAGAAGACAGTAGATCTAGCTGGTCTGTCATAATATAATAGAGACAGTAGATCTAGCTGGTCTGTCATAATATAATAGAGACAGTAGATCTAGCTGGTCTGTCATTATATAATAGAGACAGTAGATCTAGCTGGTCTGTAATCATATAAATGAGACAGTAGATCTAGCTGGTCTGTCATATTATAAATGAGACAGTAGAACTAGCTGGTCTGTGATAATATAATAGAGACAGTAGATCTAGCTGTTCTGTCATAATATAATAGAGACAGTAGATCTAGCTGGTCTGTCATAATTTAATAGAGACAGTAGATCTAGCTGGTCTGTGATAATATAATAGAGACAGTAGATCTAGCTGTTCTGTCATAATATAATAGAGACAGTAGACATAGCTGGTCTGTCATAATATAATAGAGACAGTAGATCTAGCTGGTCTGTCATAATATAATAGAGACAGTAGGTCTAGCTGGTCTGACATAATATAAATAGAGACAGTAGATCTAGCTGGTCTGTCATAATGTAATAGACACAGTAGGTCTAGCTGGTCTGTCATAATGTAATAGAAGACAGTAGATCTAGCTGGTCTGTCATAATATAATAGAGACAGTAGATCTAGCTGGTCTGTCATAATATAATAGAGACAGTAGATCTAGCTGGTCTGTCATTATATAATTGAGACAGTAGATCTAGCTGGTCTGTAATCATATAAATGAGACAGTAGATCTAGCTGGTCTGTCATATTATAAATGAGACAGTAGAACTAGCTGGTCTGTGATAATATAATAGAGACAGTAGATCTAGCTGTTCTGTCATAATATAATAGAGACAGTAGATCTAGCTGGTCTGTCATAATTTAATAGAGACAGTAGATCTAGCTGGTCTGTGATAATATAATAGAGACAGTAGATCTAGCTGTTCTGTCATAATATAATAGAGACAGTAGACATAGCTGGTCTGTCATAATATAATAGAGACAGTAGATCTAGCTGGTCTGTCATAATATAATAGAGACAGCAGGTCTAGCTGGTCTGACATAATATAACAAAGACAGTAGATCTAACTGGTCTGTCATAATATAACAAAGACAGTAGATCTAGCTGGTCTGTCATAATGTAATAGAGACAGTAGATCTAGCTGGTCTGTCATAGTACAATAGAGACAGTAGATCTAGCTGGTCTGTCATATTATAATAGTGACACTAGACATAGCTGGTCTGCCATAATATAATAGAGACAGTAGATCTAGCTGGTCTGTCATAATGTAATAGAGACAGTAGATCTAGCTGGTCTGTGATAATATAATAGAGACAGTAGATCTAGCTGTTCTGTCATAATATAATAGAGACAGTAGACATAGCTGGTCTGTCATAATATAATAGAGACAGTAGATCTAGCTGGTCTGTCATAATATAATAGAGACAGCAGGTCTAGCTGGTCTGACATAATATAACAAAGACAGTAGATCTAACTGGTCTGTCATAATATAACAAAGACAGTAGATCTAGCTGGTCTGTCATAATGTAATAGAGACAGTAGATCTAGCTGGTCTGTCATAGTACAATAGAGACAGTAGATCTAGCTGGTCTGTCATATTATAATAGTGACACTAGACATAGCTGGTCTGCCATAATATAATAGAGACAGTAGATCTAGCTGGTCTGTCATAATGTAATAGAGACAGTAGATCTAGCTGGTCTGTGATAATATAATAGAGACAGTAGATCTAGCTGTTCTGTCATAATATAATAGAGACAGTAGACATAGCTGGTCTGTCATAATATAATAGAGACAGTAGATCTAGCTGGTCTGTCATAATATAATAGAGACAGCAGGTCTAGCTGGTCTGACATAATATAACAAAGACAGTAGATCTAACTGGTCTGTCATAATATAACAAAGACAGTAGATCTAGCTGGTCTGTCATAATGTAATAGAGACAGTAGATCTAGCTGGTCTGTCATAGTACAATAGAGACAGTAGATCTAGCTGGTCTGTCATATTATAATAGTGACACTAGACATAGCTGGTCTGCCATAATATAATAGAGACAGTAGATCTAGCTGGTCTGTCATAATGTAATAGAGACAGTAGATCGAGCTGGTCTGTCATAATGTAATAGAGACAGTAGATCTAGCTGGTCTGTCATAATGTAATAGAGACAGTAGATCTAGCTGGTCTGTCAAAATATAATAGAGACAGTAGATCTAGCTGGTCTGTCATAATGTAATAGAGACAGTAGATCTAGCTGGTCTGTCATAATGTAATGGAGACAGTAGATCTAGCTGGTCTGTCATAATGTAATAGAGAAAATAGATATAGCTGGTCTGTCATACTATAATAGAGACAGTAGATCTAGCTGGTCTGTCATAATATAATAGAGACAGTAGATCTAGCTGGTCTGTCATACGATAATAGAGACAGTAGACATAGCTGGTCTGTCATACTATAATAGAGACAGTAGATCTAGGTGGTCTGTCATAATATAATAGAGACAGTAGATCTAGCTGGTCTGTCATAATGTAACAAAGACAGTAGATCTAGCTGGTCTGTCATAATGTAATAGACACAGTAGGTCTAGCTGGTCTGTCATAATGTAATAGAGACAGTAGCTCTAGCTGGTCTGTCATAATATAATAGAGACAGTAGATCTAGCTGGTCTGTGATAATATAATAGAGACAGTAGATCTAGCTGTTCTGTCATAATATAATAGAGACAGTAGATCTAGCTGGTCTGTCATAATATAATAGAGACAGTAGATCTAGCTGGTCTGTCATAATATAATAGAGACAGTAGGTCTAGCTGGTCTGACATAATATAAATAGAGACAGTAGATCTAGCTGGTCTGTCATAATGTAATAGACACAGTAGGTCTAGCTGGTCTGTCATAATGTAATAGAGACAGTAGATCTAGCTGGTCTGTCATAATATAATAGAGACAGTAGATCTAGCTGGTCTGCCATAATATAATAGAGACAGTAGATCTAGCTGGTCTGTCATAATGTAATAGAGACAGTAGATCTAGCTGGTCTGTGATAATATAATAGAGACAGTAGATCTAGCTGTTCTGTCATAATATAATAGAGACAGTAGACATAGCTGGTCTGTCATAATATAATAGAGACAGTAGATCTAGCTGGTCTGTCATAATATAATAGAGACAGCAGGTCTAGCTGGTCTGACATAATATAACAAAGACAGTAGATCTAACTGGTCTGTCATAATATAACAAAGACAGTAGATCTAGCTGGTCTGTCATAATGTAATAGAGACAGTAGATCTAGCTGGTCTGTCATAGTACAATAGAGACAGTAGATCTAGCTGGTCTGTCATATTATAATAGTGACACTAGACATAGCTGGTCTGCCATAATATAATAGAGACAGTAGATCTAGCTGGTCTGTCATAATGTAATAGAGACAGTAGATCGAGCTGGTCTGTCATAATGTAATAGAGACAGTAGATCTAGCTGGTCTGTCATAATGTAATAGAGACAGTAGATCTAGCTGGTCTGTCAAAATATAATAGAGACAGTAGATCTAGCTGGTCTGTCATAATGTAATAGAGACAGTAGATCTAGCTGGTCTGTCATAATGTAATGGAGACAGTAGATCTAGCTGGTCTGTCATAATGTAATAGAGAAAATAGATATAGCTGGTCTGTCATACTATAATAGAGACAGTAGATCTAGCTGGTCTGTCATAATATAATAGAGACAGTAGATCTAGCTGGTCTGTCATACGATAATAGAGACAGTAGTCATAGCTGGTCTGTCATACTATAATAGAGACAGTAGATCTAGGTGGTCTGTCATAATATAATA
>NW_027259799.1:0-23166 GCF_045791955.1 Oncorhynchus clarkii lewisi
CTCTCTCTCTAATATGGTGACAACGATGTATCCTGTGTAGCGGTATACGGTTATGGTACGATGGATTAGCTTGGAGAGGTTTTTGCGGCTGGTCACAGACAGCTGTTTTGTTGTGCACTGAAGTCCACAAGCGAAGAGAAAAGGTGAGAGGAGGAGAGTGCGTAGATGGGAAAATGAATTCTACAACAAGCAAAGTAATGATGCTGTATGCGGCTGCTATGAAAGTGAACTGTGATCAGGGGTGTATTCATTCCGCCGATTCTGTTGCAAAATTGTTTCTTAAACAGATGCAAACGGAACGAAAGAGGGAGGGACCTACCTGCATTTTCCCAGTAGGAACTCTCTGTTTGGACTAATGATTACACCCCTGATCAGCTAGACACAGGCAAAAGTATGCAAGGCGGTATTGAAAGTGTCACTGTGCACCTACGTTATAAACTTTCATTTGTAGGTTGTAACAACCTCATGATGGGTATAGGGCAAATTAGAGTGTCATGTAGCAGCCTAAACCTATCGATGTTACATTGAACTGGATGAATGGAATATGAATGGCAGTCATTCAATATGATGTAATAGAAATAAGGCCATCCTCCCTAATCTTAAACTGCATTGACCGCCACTGATGTGGATGGAGCAACAGAATTGCAGGGTTGCTGAAAACGATGACATCCCACATTGGAGACTTTGGGAGTAGACGTGTCACTGACCTGAATAAGCCCTATCTATACTGACAGCTTACTCTCAGGCACTCAGAGTCGCACAATGTCAACTCAGCATTACTAGCGAGTCAGCCCTGTATTTTCAATCCATTAGTTCACTGGTAAACTGTTCACCATTCAGTATAATCATTGATTATCCTCCTAAAAATCTGCCTACTATAGCAACCAGCGCAAATATTGATTGACCCTCATTTAAGTAAGCGATCAACCTTAAAATAGATATATTTCCCACAACAATGATGTAGCCCGTCGTAGCTGCTTTCTAAATGGGGCGGCAGGGTAGCCTAGTGGTTACAGTGTTGGACCGGTAACCAGTAGGTTGCAAGTTCAAACCCCCGAGCTGACGTTCTGCCCCTGAACAGGCAGTTAACCCACTGTTCCTAGGCCGTCATTGAAAATAAGAATTTGTTCTTAACTGACTTGCCTGATTGAATTAAAAAATGCACCACTCCTCAATCAGGCTGCTTTAGATTTTGGACACTTGAGTCATAGTGACACTTTGTGACACCTCCGAGGCAGCCAAATCACTGAACCATCCTCTACCCTCCGTCCATCAGTCCCTGTGGGTTTTTTCCCCGTGCAGTACACTCTCTCTGATGGATCAATAACCACTTATATAACGGGCCTCGTGGTGCCGGTTTGGGCTGGAGATGGGATTCCAGCTGACTGGGAAATCGGATGCAGCTTTGGATGTGGAGGATGACCCACATTCTCTCCTCTCTTCCTCCTCCTCTGTCCTCACCAATTCCTCCCCCCTATGCCCTCCCCCAGCCACCACCACCCTCAACCCCCAGGCAAGCAGGGAGCTAGACGGCGTGAGCGAGAGAGAAACAGAGATAAAGAGAGATATGCAGGCAGCTTCAAGCAGAGTGGTTCAGGGCAGTACTGTGACAAGCCACGTCATGAAGGCAGGCAGGGGATATATAGATTGTTTTGTCAGTGGCTCATGGCATAACTGTTGGGACGTTCATGGAAAGAGCCCGGCCAGGGTGTCACCAGCCAGGCAGGGCCCTAGCTGCCACCTTGCCACACACACACACTTAGCATTAGTGGAAAGGGCATATGATAGGAAGCCACTACGAAGCATTGAATCTATCCTTCTCTCAGGGTCTCTGAATTATGAATGGAGGGTAACTTTATTGAAAAATGAGTTAGCTATGTAGCTGTACAGTAATACTGAGATGTGAGATGACCTTGATTATGATGTCACCAAGCCAAGTAGCTAGTGTTTCTACTTTGTTGTGCCTTCAGTATATACGCCTTCGTTTTGCCCCGCCCTGTGGAAAGGACATTTACAAAACATAAAGACAATTCTCTGTGTCCACTAACTCTCAGGGCTCAAAACATGCCAATGCAGCCCAGACAAATGTCCGTTTCACAGTAGATAATAAAATGATTTTCTTGCATTACTGCTGTATTCCATAAACGTTTATGTGTGTGGGGAATAAAGCACGGGACCATACTGTGTGTAGACCTTTTTTTATTTTAGAAAAACATGAACCAACCATCTACTCATAGTCAATACGTGACGGTCACAGCATCAATGAGGGCTCAGGGTTTCCCCTGTACAGTGACAGTCCCCTGAGGTAAAGCCTATCTTGGGAGAATGCCACCTCGGCCCGTCGGACCTACATTTACTATAAACTGATTAGGACCAGCATGTGTCCTGTTAGCGAGCCACTAGCACTATTGTAGCAGCACCTCCCCATTAAAGGCTTAATGAAGCCTTCATGAACTCTTTATAAAGCCTATAGATGTTTCTGAAATTGTTCATAAAGCACTCTGCTCTTTCAGCGGCACCCCATTGAAATACATTGTGAAGAAAAGTCATCTTTAATCAAGGTCCTGCGGAAACTGAAGCATGAAGCCAGCAGACTTTATAGACAGCCCTTTTGTTTTTAAGAGTGTTGTTTTTAAGAGTGAGTCCACAGCCAAGATCATACCGAACATGGAACGTAACTAACCACCTCAGAGACCAGACAAGTACTCATTGGGTAATAATCATGACTCAACCTGAGAGGAACCCTGACTTGTGTTCAGAGGTGCGACGAATCCTGACTTGTGTCCTGTCCGGGTTCAGAGGTGAGAGGAGATAGGGAATCAAAGAGAGGGAATGGTTCTGTCACGACTACAACACAAAGCATATATATTTTGAAGGAGGTATTTTGGTCAATACCTTTTCAAAGATGGAATGTTGCCAAGAGCCAAACCCCATCTTCAGACCATTTGCGTGCCTCTGATACAGACTGTGGGCATGGGCCTGTGTTGGATAGCATTTATAGCATAGAGAGGAACTGTATATGACACAGTTCAACTGTGAGACTGTGGGGCTGGGCTTGTTGCTGCGTCAGTTAGCCGCCCACTAGCGTCTAGCATAGCGGAACTGTATGACTCATCAGCATCTTGTGTTTCCAACTGCTATAAATAAACAATCATTCATTCCTGGAACATACTGACGATAGGAACCCCTCATCCTATGTCTCACTGGGACCTCATTCCACTCTATGGATTTCTAGGTACACCGCAATGCCTTTCTAAAGCCAACATGTGTGTTTGAAAAGTCCCTCTACTGCACTATAATCCACCCTTGAATTTGTATGTTTTGTTTCATATGCCCTCTATGCTACATGGTTAGTGCTACATTTACTGTATCTATGCCCTTCTCCTCAACGCTTTTCAGCCGCTGCACAGCTCGTCTGAAGGTCTATCTGGTCTCTTTATCAATCTCCCCCTGATGCCCACAGCTGGCATCAACAGGCTGGAGGGAAGAAGCAGACAGGAGGGAGAGAAGGAATGAGAAAGAGGGGGAGAGGAGGAGAGGAGTATGGCACGCAGGAGGGGACTGGGGAGAGGGGGGGGAATTGGATGTTGATGAGACAGAACGTATCCTAGGTTGGGGAGATAAGAGACACACACATACACACACACATACACACACATACACAGCGACTCACATACCTCCCCCTTGTGCACCCAATCCAGACTGTTCTGCCCTGCCCTGCCCTCTGCATTATTTTGGGGAAGATGAGCGGAAATGTGAAGGCCTGTGGAGGTTGCATGGGGACAAAGAGAAAGGCAGATGTCTGTCTGGATTTAAGGCATATTTATATGTATCTTTCTCTCCTTCTTTCTCTCTCATCAACTTCCTCTCCCATCTTCTCTCTATATTGCTCCCCCCGCCTTTTCATTTTCTCTGTCTCTGTCTATCTCCCCCTCTCTCTCTGCCCTCCCCTCCCCCCTCCAGCTTCCAACTGAGACTGAACACAGATCCAGGACAGCTCAGGACAGTTTGGGACAAGCAAGGAGACAAGGAGACAGGTGGGGAGGCAGAGAGACAGGCAGGGAGGCAGGGAGACAGGCGGGGAGGCAGGGAGACAGGCGGGGAGGCAGGGAGACAGGCAGGGAGACAGGCGGGGAGACAGGGAGACAAGGAGACAGGCGTGGAGGCAGGGCTGCAAGGCGCCAAGGGCACTGCACTATCCTCTGGAGGAGAATGAGGATCCCACTGATACAGTATGACAGCCTGACTTGGCAAAACTGTCTGGGGTTGGGTGCATTTGAGAGAGAGAGAGAGAGAGAGAGAGAGAGAGAGAGAGAGAGAGAGAGAGAGAGTGTGTGTGTGTGTGTGTGTGTGTGTGTGTGTGTGTGTGTGTGTGTGTGTGTGTGTGTGTGTGTGTGTGTGTGTGTGTGTGTGTGTGTGTGTGTGTGCGCGGTTTTGGTTTTACTATCTAGTCCTCAAAACGTGCCTGTCCCCACAAGGAAATGTATTTTATGGGTTAAGTTTAAGATTAGGGGTTAGGTTTAGGATTAGGGGTTAGGGTTAAGGTTAGGGTTTGGTTAAGAGTTAGGGTTAGGGAAATGGGATTTGTTTTGTCTGTGAGAGAGAAAGATTATTAATTATTTACTACCATTTTATATTATTATTTGCTATCATTTACAATTTTGTTACAATGTATATTGTATACATTGTTGCTTTGGCAATATTGACACAATGTTTTTCATGCCAATAAAGCAGCTTGAATTTGAGAAAGAGAGAGAGATTGTGCATATGAGGCGTGTTTGTAAAATAATGTTTGTGTCTGTGTGTGGAGATCAATTGAGAAACTAGCAGGTCATGTGCTGCTTTTCTCTTATGCAACACTGTGAAACGCCCAAACAAACAGGCCGACTAGAACAAGGCACAATCCTTACAGCACAGACATGTGTGTGTGTGTGTGTGTGTGTGTGTGTGTGTGTGTGTGTGTGTGTATGTGTATGTGTGTGTGCTCGTGCGAGAAAGCGTGTGCGTGCATGCCTGCCTGCATGTGTGTTCTTGACACAGCCCAATTCGTCATAGCATTCCTGGGAAGAGGGTGTTTCCACCCAAACACACGTTTGGTGGAAACAGGTGGCCCCAACCCTGTGTTCCTAGGGGCCGACCCATGCACGTCTGAAGTCTCCACAGTCAGCAGCCAAGTGCTCACAGATCACACTGCCTGGGTTACAGAATGCAAGGGAGTTCCACAATAAGAGAGACAGGGGGCGGGGGTGGAGTGAAAAAGCGAGATAAAGAGAGACAGAGAAAGAGAGGAAAAGGGAGAGGGAGAGAGGGGGGGAGGCGAGGGTAGTGTGTGTGTGTGTGTGAGAGAGAGAGAAAGAGAGAGAGACAGAGAGAGACAGAGAAAAGAGAGGGAGAAAGAGGTAAAGGGAGAGGGATAAAGAGGGTAGAGGGAGAGGGAGAGGGAGAAAGAGGGAGAGAGAAAAGAGAGAGGGAGAAAGAGGTAGAGGGAGAGAGAAAGAGAGAGAATGGGAAAGTGAGAGTGAGACAGAGCGACAGAGGGAGAGAGAGAGAGAGAGAGAGAGAGAGAGAGAGAGAGAGAGAGAGAGAGAGAGAGAAAGAGAGAGAGAGAGAGAGAGAGAGAAAAGAACTATGTGGACACCTGCTAGTTGAACATCTCATTCCAAAATCATTAATATGGTGTTGGTCAACCCTTTACTGCTATAACAGCCTCCACTCTTCTGGGAAGGCTTTCCAATAGATGTTGGAACATTCCTGCCTTGAATTGCTTCCATTCAGCTACACAAGTTTTAGTGAGGTCGGGCACTGATGTTGGGTGATTAGGCCTGGCTTGCAGTCGGCATTCCAATTCATCCCAAAGGTGTTTGATGGGGTTGTGTCAGGGCTCTGTGCAGGACAGTCAAGTTCTTCCACACCGATATCGAAAAACAATTTCTGTATGTACCTCACTTTTTGCACGAGGGCATTGTTATGCTGAAGCAGGAAAGGGCCTTCCCCAAACTGTTGCCACAAAGTTGGAAGCACAGAATCGTCTAGAATGTCATTATACGCAATAGCGTTAAGATTTCTAAATTTCTACCTAAGGGACCTAGCCCGAACCATGAAAACCGCCATAGATCATTATTCCTCCTCCACCAAACCTTACAGTTGGCACTATGTATTCGGGCAGGTAGCGTTCTCCTGGCATCTGCCAAACTCATATTTGAGGATGCCTAATATATAAAAACAAAGAGTCAGTGTTCTCATTAAACCACGCAGCATTTTGGAGTGTATATAACAGCCATTTTCAAGTCCATTCGGGTCATTTTTCATGTGGCTGACATGCGCTCATGATAAATAATGGTGTAAAAGCCTACAGTTTTCTTGACATTTTGTTTTAATTATCGTAAGAGTCTCATGTTTTACTAGAACGCCGTACCCCCACTATTTATTTTGCTGGGATGCCGGACCGGACCGGCTGACTTTCACCCCTGGCACTAAGAAACACCATTATGTGCAAGCTGGGTACCTAGCTGTCACATAGCATTAGTTCTCTCCTGTAGTGTCTGGCTACCCTCCCTTAGCTTCAGGCACAGGCGTTAACACACAAGTCCTTAATCCTGAACCTTAGTTTCACAGGAAACACATGATACTACAAGGACAAACACGAAATCCACAGAGCCTACAAACAGGAATTCATGTAGTAGCTAGCATAGAGAATAACAACGCTTTTCCTTGCAGATATCCTCACACCACACCCAATATGCACCTTAGCCATAGGCCTTTAACCCTTTACACTTGTGAGAATTGGCCTATATTTATTGGGGCTAAATTGAAAGGTTTCTTACAGAATAATTATGGAAAGCATATGCGTAACCATGGTAGCAATTGAAAGGGAACAGTTTGGAGATAATGTGGAAATGATTAGACTAAAGGTGAGGACACAACAGTTCACCTGACACAAGACTGAATCCAAACATTACACTGTTGATTTTTAGGTGCATTTTACATTTACTGTGCTTTTCCATGCATTTGTTGATAACTAAATCTACGATGGATACATTCAGCGACATGATAAGAATATTATTGGAACATTTGGGGTAGATTCAACATAAGACAAAAAAAATAAGAAGTGTTTGATTGAGAGGTCAAACTGGGGTCTCCAAGTGGTCACACACCTCTCCAATTGTACACAATCCAAACATTAGACAGTATCATGTTTGGAGTGTGCACAATTCCTAAGTAATTTCAATGCACTTTTATGACCTAAATATGTTTTTAAGCTCTCCTAGCTGTGCCAATGAGGAACTAGAGCAGAACACTTGTAGCTATTTGTTTGGAACACTGCCCTGCCTCCCCACCATCACACAATTACTGTTGTTGTTTGCAAAATCCAAAAACGGACCATTATAAATTGCAATTTGGGTCAGGTGGGCATAACTAGAAAGCTTGTTCTATTGCCGACATGACTAGCTAAATTATAAAATATGATCTTACAGTGTTAGACTTTCACAAGGCAATTCAGAGAAGCAGATTCGTAATTCTGGTGTGAATGGTATGAGTGCATTCAGATGCGTGGTCTGTGGAATATTTTCTTCCAAATACAACAAATATAGGCTCATTCTGTTCAGGACAACCCAGGATATAACGCCATGTCTAACTGTACATCAAACATAGTGATCATAAACTTTGACGCTGTATATGACATGAGTTGTATGATATGGAAATGTGAAGTGCACATGTGTGTTCGGCTTGCGTGTATGACATCAAAGCGGTGTTTATTATTAACGTCTCATTAACGTCGCACGGGGCAGTTCAGAAACGTCTGTCAGTCAAAACCCAGACAGAGACTTTTTTTTAAAACAATGTGCTGTGAAGCAGAGACACTGAGCTCTGACGTCATGTACAGTACATCATGTTATATCATAATGTACAGCCACTGCGTTCTAATTTATGCACTTATCAGTGTCCAAATCTGCAATTTTCAACCCATATACGAGTGTGAAGGGCTACCACAAAGGATCCAATGTGCTAGCTGGTTTTATTTTACCAGGCAAGTCAGTTAAGAACAAATTCTTATTTTCAATGACGGCCTAGGAACAGTGGGTTAACTGGCTGTTCAGGGGCAGAACGACAGATTTTGTACCTTGTCAGCTCGGGGATTTGAACTTGCAACCTTTCGGTTCAATGCTCTAACCACTAGGCTACCCTGCCACCCCACTATGTCATGTGTCTGCAGAGGAATGTGCTGAAGGCTAGTAGGCTACCAGAAATACATCACCATCACCAACTCACACATCACCATCACCAACTCACACATCACCATCACCAACTCACACATCACCATCACCAACTCACACATCACCATCACCAACTCACACATCACCATCACCAACTCACACATCACCATCACCACTGAGGAGAGGATGGGAGAGAGGGGGGGAGTGAGGGGGGAGGAGAGGATGGGGTGGGGTAAGGGTGGAAGGGTGAGGGTGGAGGAGAAGAGGAAGAGAGAAGAGGAGTAGGAGAGAGGAGGAGTGAGGGGTGAGGGTAGAGGAGAAAAGGAAGAGAGAAGAGGAGTAGGAGAGAGAAGGAGTGAGGGGTGAGGGTGGAGGAGAAGAGGAAGAGAGAAGAGGAGTAGGAGAGAGGAGGAGTGAGGGGTGAGGGTGGAGGAGAAGAGGAAGAGAGAAGAGGAGTAGGAGAGAGGAGGAGTGAGGGGTGAGGGTGGAGGAGAAGAGGAGTAAGAGAGAGGAGGAGTGAGGGGTGAGGGTAGAGGAGAAGAGGAGTAGGAGAGAGGAGGAGTGAGGGGTGAGGGTAGAGGAGAAGAGGAGAAGAGGAGTAGGAGAGAGGAGGAGTGAGGGGTGAGGGTGGAGAAGAAGATGAGTAGGAGAGAGGAGGTGCAACAGGATTGAAAAAGCTCCAGATGAGCAGATGTTTTTACTGACGATCTGACTGTTGTGAGATTTTTGTGTTTATTGATGTTTTTCAGAGAGCACTGCCAAAGCTGGCAGTCATAGACTCTTAGAAGTTTATGCAGCTGCACTTATTGGCATGTAAGGGCAACATATTGGATTAGAGAAGAGACTCGGAATCCAAGCTACTTCGGATAGGCCAAGCTGTTCTTCATCACTGCAAATGAGAACAGTAAGAGAGTGACCCAAAGTGATTGGTGTCAAATTCACTGGTCCCTGTGAAATAGCACACATTATACACATTATTAATCTGACTTGAGCGTGGACATAGGCTGAATACTGGATATAACTACAAGTCCACAATGTCCCCTCTGCATACATATTGTATATTGGATTAATAAGTACAGTACAGTATATGAACTCATGACTTTATTGATTTGATTTAATATGCATAATTATGTGCATTTCTGTCACAAAATAAATGTATCACTTCCCTGATTAGATTTTCTTGTGACTGTGCAGATATCTTTTTAAACCAGGGCTATATCTGGCCTCAATGTGCTGTGCTCCAGTTTCCCAGCCAAATGCAGCAGAGATATAGCTGCGTCATTGTGTCTGTTAGGCAGTCTCTCAGAGAGAGAGGGGGAGACAGAGAGAGAGACAGAGAGAGAGACAGAGACAGAAAGAGAGAGACAGAAAGACAGAGAGAGACACAGAGAGAGAGAGAGCGAGAGAGAGAGAGAGAGAGAGAGAGAGAGAGAGAGAGAGAAAATCCCCCATTCAGAAGCCATGCCAGTGCTGCCACATTCTTCATGAGGTCATTGTGATGGGTAAATAGATCAGACGATAACGCCAAGGTAAGAGCATCATTAGAAATGTAGGTCATGCAGACAGGTCATAGCGGAGCCATAAAGGCTTCACATGGCTCTGCTCTGGTTGTTAAGCGATATGCCCTTCACACATGTTCTCATATGCATACGGGTGGAAATGTATACTGTATTAATGTTGCTGTTGTTTTATGTTTGTTATTCAGACTCGGTTTTTGAATTATATCATAGTTAGTCCTTGAATTATTCCAATAATGTATTTGTTTCATTGAGTGCATTATAAAATGTGTAAAAAGTGACTGGCAGCATTTTGTAACATTCCTTAAAAAGGTATCATGTGAAAATCAAGATAGATTCATGTGAAGCTGTGGTGCTCTATGTATCCATGA
Organism: Oncorhynchus clarkii lewisi; assembly: GCF_045791955.1. NCBI lineage: Eukaryota > Metazoa > Chordata > Actinopteri > Salmoniformes > Salmonidae > Oncorhynchus > Oncorhynchus clarkii. The sequence continues at coordinate 10,105 of NW_027259799.1, forward strand.
ATCACAACATAGCTTATATTCAAGGCTGTATTAGTGGCTATCTAGCCTTTTTATGGGCTCCCGAGTGGCACAGCAGTCAAAGGCACTGCATCTCAGTGCTAGAGGCGTCACTCCAGACCCTAGTTTGATTCCAGGCTGATTTGGAGTCCTATAGGGTTGCACACAATTGGCCCAGCATCGCCCAGTTAGGGGTTGGCTGGGGTAGGCCGTCAAATTAGCATTTGTTGTTAACTGAATTTTCTAGTTAAATAAAGGTTAAAAAAATATAGATATATTCTCCAGAGTATTTGGTTTTTCAAAACTGGTGGAATGTCACTTGCACCCAATAGCCACAAGATGGCAATCCTCACCTTAGTGAAATATTACAGTACGTCAACAAAGCACTAGCCTCTTAGTCATCAAACAAATCCATTATAATATCCTCTGTATTCTACAGGTTCTCTCACTGACCTATGAATATATCTTGATCATATCAAGGGACTCGGTCATTAGAAGCTATGAACGCTAATGCAATATCAATCAATGCAAATTCAATTGGACAGACGCGGACATTGGGTCTGGAATTCAATAAGCAACGTGTTAACGGCCAATTCAATGTTAACAACTTCATTGGGCCAAGAGACTGAGAGGCCTGGTGGTTATTGTTTCTGTCGCCCCTATGTCTGTCTGCTCTAGTTCACATTTCACTAAATGAAAATGAACAACAAAAGAATGAGCATTCTAGGCAGGCTGCTTCGGCTCATTGTCATTTGTAGAACCAGAAAGACTGTTGTAACAAATAACAGTGGCTATGTTCCGTGCTGAAGTTGTCTGGGCCCTGGGATCATATGTAATAGCTGTATTTACATGGTAGTTACAGTGTCATTACAATGTCGGTGCAAATTGATACATTAAAACAATAAGGCCTGTTTGCATACTGTGATGCAGAGGTTTACAAAAGTGGAGCGATCGTAGACTACACCTATGGCCCTGGTACAATAAGGTAGGATTACAGACACGGCTTTAGTAATCCTGGAGTCGTGGCACCAAGGATGGGTAGTGTATTTTGTAAAGGGTCAGGGCTTGATGCTAACTGTAGAGTTGGCTCTGTGGTCCAGCAGTAGCAGCTGTCTGTGGGGATGAGGATCTGTAGGAACACACCGTGGAGAGATATCTAATCAGATCACACGGTCACACACAGACACACACACACGTATGCACACACAAATACACACCACACACGAATACACACCACAAACATACAGACAGACAGACAGATAGACAGACACACACACACACACACACACACACACACACACACACAGACAGTGGTATCGCTCTGGGCATAGAGCTATTTTAGGAGACGTCTAAATGGAAAACTCTCCATGTGTTTGATGAATCCTCAGAGAAACAGAACTCTACTGTACATAGTCACAAAGTTCTAAGTATGACACATACAGTATTGTACATAAAGTTCCACATACAGTAACTGAAGACTGTTAAATTGATACAACGTTACACAACATTACTGTAATTATGTCTGGACAGAAGATAACAGTATGTGAGCAACATGAAATCCTTCCATGATACAGTCCCTCTTTTTATTTTATCACATCGTTCCTTCACAATGATTCAGATCATTTAACACGTTTAACACACGTTTAACATTGTTTAGAAAACTACAGGAAAATCATCATGTCACTAACAGCGCTAATTCAAAGTTGCAGATTGCAGCTACATTCAATGTACCCCAGTCAGAATTTGAATTACAACATGTGTGAAAAGCCACAAACCCAACTGGTTCCACCCAGTTCAGCAAAACATCACCATATCATTACACATAGTTTCCCCATGAATCTGATGGTCTCATCAGAGAAATACTGGCAGTCCAGTGTCCAGACGGGCATTTTTGGACAGTCATTGGGCAGAGGCACACGCACACCCACACACACGCACACGCACACACACGCACACACACACAGGCTTTTCTGGTTACACGTAGTGTCTTTTGGAGTGTTCATCCGTACATTCTGAGTGTGTGTGTGTGTGTGTGTGTGTGTGTGCGTGCGTGCGTGTGTGTGTCAATGAAACCATGTTCCTTCAATTACCCAGGTGACTGCTGCACACAGATTAATATTCAGCCATTAAATGCAAAGCTTTCTTTTGCTGCAGATACAATCCCTTATCATCCATAATATAAATCCCTTATCATCCATAATATCAATCCCTTATCATCCATAATATAAATCCCTTATCATCCATAATATAAATCCCTTATCATCCATAATATAAATCCCTTATCATCCATAATATAAATCCCCTATCACCCATAACATAAATCCCTTATCATCCATAACATCAATCCCTTATCATCCATAATGCTGTTCATCGACTACAGCTCGGCATTCAACACCATAGTACCCTCCAAGCTCGTCATCAAGCTCGAGACCCTGGGTCTCGACCCCGCCCTGTGCAACTGGGTACTGGACTTCCTGACGGGCCGCCCCCAGGTGGTGAGGGTAGGCAACAACATCTCCTCCCCGCTGATCCTCAACACTGGGGCCCCACAAGGTTGCGTTCTGAGCCCTCTCCTGTACTCCCTGTTCACCCACGACTGCGTGGCCACGCACGCCTCCAACTCAATCATCAAGTTTGCGGACGACACAACAGTGGTAGGCTTGATTACCAACAACGATGAGACGGCCTACAGGGAGGAGGTGAGGGCCCTCGGAGTGTGGTGTCAGGAAAACAACCTCACACTCAACGTCAACAAAACTAAGGAGATGATTGTGGACTTCAGGAAACAGCAGAGGGAACACCCCCCTATCCACATCGATGGAACAGTAGTGGAGAGGGTAGCAAGTTTTAAGTTCCTCGGCATACACATCACAGACAAACTGAATTGGTCCACTCACACAGACAGCATCGTGAAGAAGGCGCAGCAGCGCCTCTTCAACCTCAGGAGGCTGAAGAAATTCGGCTTGTCACCAAAAGCACTCACAAACTTCTACAGATGCACAATCGAGAGCATCCTGGCGGGCTGTATCACCGCCTGGTATGGCAACTGCACCGCCCTCAACCGTAAGGCTCTCCAGAGGGTAGTGAGGTCTGCACAACGCATCACCGGGGGCAAACTACCTGCCCTCCAGGACACCTACACCACCCGATGTCACAGGAAGGCCATAAAGATCATCAAGGACATCAACCACCCGAGCCACTGCCTGTTCACCCCGCTATCATCCAGAAGGCGAGGTCAGTACAGGTGCATCAAAGCTGGGACCGAGAGACTGAAAAACAGCTTCTATCTCAAGGCCATCAGACTGTTAAACAGCCACCACTAACACTGAGTGGCTGCTGCCAACACACTGACACTGACTCAACTCCAGCCACTTTAATAATGGGAATTGATGGGAAATGATGTAAATATATCACTAGCCACTTTAAACAATGCTACCTTATATAAATGTTACTTACCCTACATTATTCATCTCATACGCATACGTATATACTGTACTCTATATCATCGACGGTATCCTTATGTAATACATGTATCACTAGCCACTTTATACTATACTATGCCACTTTGTTTACATACTCATCTCATTTGTACATACTGTACCCGATACCATCTACTGTATCTTGCCTATGCTGCTCTGTACCATCACTCATTCATATATCCTTATGTACATATTCTTTATCCCCTTACACTGTGTACAAGACAGTAGTTTTGGAATTGTTAGTTAGATTACTTGTTATTACTGCATTGTCGGAACTAGAAGCACAAGCATTTCGCTACACTCGCATTAACATCTGCTAACCATGTGTATGTGACAAATAAAATTTGATTTGATTTGATTTGATTTGATAATATAAATCCCTTATCATCCAAAATATCAATCCATTATCTCCCATAATATAAATCCCTTATCATCCATAATATAAATCCCTTATCATCCATAATATAAATCCCTTATCATCCATAATATAAATCCCTTATCATCCATAATATCAATCCCTTATCATCCATAATATAAATCCCTTATCATCCATAATATAAATCCCTTTTCATCCATAATATCCAATATCATCACCCCAGCTCATCGTGTATAAGACCTCTGCCAGTTGTAGATAGTGTGTATATTATGTGAGCATGCAGGCAGCCTCCTACAGCTACTGACACTACGATGTCTGAAGACTTTGCCCTGGCTGCTACCCCCCAGGCCCCTCCGTCTGGCAGCCTGCTTAGCCCTCTCCTCTGCCGCAATGAAGTCCGTGGTGGCTCTAAAGAACTCCAGCAGGGCCCGGTGGCTCCAGCTAGTCCCAGGTGTCCCTCCAAAGGTCCCTCCCCCAGAGAAAGCACTCCCTTCCTGGGTGTTAAAGCCACAGTGTCCCCCCCTGGTGGTCAGCAGCAGGAAGAAGTGGGGGTTGCTCTCGAAGAGTTCCAGGGGTAGGGTAGACTGGGGGTCTCCTCTGATAGGGTCATCCTGAGCACAGACACTCAGAACGGGGATGGCGACTTCGTCTACGTCCCGGAGGGGTTCATTGCGTTCCCAGTAGGCCTCCCAGGCTCCACCACTGCTGCTGCTGGTGCCCCCTGCTAGGGCCGGGTCTCCTTTAGGTCCTGGCTGCTGGCAGAACAACACCTCCTCCAGGCCACGCATGGAACAGCTGGAGAAAAGGGCATCGGTGTGCACTGTCTCACCCAGCACTGTCCTGTACCTAGATATACCCAGACAAGGACACACACACACACACACACACACACACACACACACACACACAACACCCACACACAGCCACACACACAAAAAAAGTACAATCAGTAATTCAATCTAGAAGAGCTGCATGGCTCTATAACATCCTTGTTAGCATTGATTGTGAAACCACAAGTTGGGTCCCGATGCCCTGCTAGATCAATAGCACGGTGGGCAGCGGTTGCCATGGTAAAGGTATTGTATTTTAATCAAATCCTGTAATATCAGGGTATGTGACATTATTCCCTTTCTTCTCCTCTTCTCAATCAGGTTTCTCTCTTTCTCTCTCCGCCCTCTGCTCGCCCTCCATCCCACCCTACCCTGTTTGTTTGTTTGTTTGTTCCTCCCTCCCTCCCTCCCCTCTCACATTCTCCCCTCTCACTCACTCCCTCCCTCCCCTCTCCCTCCATCTCCCCTCCATTCCTCTCCTCCCCTCTCCTCCCCTCTACATCCCTCTCCTCTCCCTCGCCATCCCTCTCCTCTCCCTCTCCTCTCCATTCCTCTCCATCCCTCTCCTCTCCCTCTCCATCCTCTCCTCTCCCTCTCATCCCTCTCCTCTCCCTCTCCCTCTCCATTCCTCTCCTCCCCTCTCCATCCCTCTACTCTCCCCTCCATTCCTCTCCTCCACTCTCCATCCCTCTCCTCTCCATCCCTCTCCCTCTCCATTCCTCTCCTCCCCTCTCCTCTCCCTCTCCATCCCTCTCCTCTCCCTCTCATCCCTCTCCTCTCCCTCTCCATCCCTCTCCTCTCCTCTCCCTCTCATCCCTCTCCTCTCCCTCTCCATCCCTCTCCTCTCCCTCTCATCCCTCTCCTCTCCCTCTCCATCCCTCTCCTCTCCTCTCCCTCTCATCCCTCTCCTCTCCCTCTCCACCCCCTCTCCATACCTCTCCTCTCCCTCTCCATACCTCTCCTCCCCTCTCCTCTCCCTCTCCATCCCTCTCCTCTCCATCTCCATCCCTCACCTGTTGAGGCATATCTTCTGGTATGTCACCAGAGCCCAGTGTAGGGGCCAGATGGGTCCTTTCTCAAACCAGCTCTGGCAGCGGAACACTGGCGAGAGGCAAGCGGCGGCCGTCACGTAGCTGGATGAACCACACTCTCCCAGGTAGGAGAGGAGGAGGCCGGACCCTGTGCTCTCGCTCACCGCGTACAGCCGGCTCACGGGCTGCCTGTAGCGCATGTAGCGCACAGCCTCGCGTAGGTCCCCTGGGTCGCCAAACTGCTGCAGCTTGACGGTGCTGAGGGGGGTGGCGTTGTGGCTGCGCCGGTTAAACACCACAGGGAGGTAGCCGTGGGACAACGCCACCTCACAGAGCTGAAGGACAGGAAACAGAACATCATGTAATTCATGACAATATAGACCTTTATTGAATTGAAGTGACATAGCGGTGAGGTCCAATCAATCATTGGTTCACCTCACTACAGGATGAACTGTGACATCATCAAATGGGGACACAGTGGTCAGTGTGAGCTCACATAGTGTTTGGTCAATGTAAAAGCACTATTTAAATCCATTAATGCATGACTGACTAAGAACTGTGAGGTCAGAATATGATAGGTCTTTGGAAAAGCCCTACATAAATCTAATCCAACATTGAATGTTTCAACTGACCATGAACTGTAACAACACCAACACAGGCTGCATCTGAAATTGCCTCCTATTCCCTATCAAAAGTAATGCACTTTATAGGGAATAGGGTGCCATTTCCAACACACCCACAGAGTATGAATGAACAGCTTCACAGAGCTATAAGAAGACAATGATTAGAGAGACTAGCGAGACCAAGAGGAGGTGTAACAGATCACTGCACATTTACAGAGCTGAGAAACCTGCAAGAGCACTTAAACCTGGATATCATCCGTTCTCTCTTCTTAAACCTGGATATCATCCTTTCTCTCTTCCTAAACCTGGATATCATCCTTTCTCTCTTCCTAAACCTGGATATCATCCTTTCTCTCTTCCTAAACCTGGATATCATCCGTTCTCTCTTCCTAAACCTGGATATCATCCGTTCTCTCTTCCTAAACCTGGATATCATCCGTTCTCTCTTCCTAAACCTGGATATCATCCGTTCTCTCTTCCTAAACCTGGATATCATCCGTTCTCTCTTCCTAAACCTGGATATCATCCGTTCTCTCTTCCTAAACCTGGATATCATCCGTTCTCTCTTCCTAAACCTGGATATCATCCGTTCTCTCTTCCTAAACCTGGATATCATCCGTTCTCTCTTCCTAAACCTGGATATCATCCGTTCTCTCTTCCTAAACCTGGATATCATCCGTTCTCTCTTCTTAAACCTGGATATCATCCGTTCTCTCTTCTTAAACCTGGATATCATCCGTTCTCTCTTCTTAAACCTGGATATCATTCTCTCTCTCTCTCTCTCTCTCTCTCTCTCTCACACTACTATAGTGGATCACAGTAGTATTAATGTGGCTACACTATTTCATTGAAGTACAGCTGTTTTCCAACATAAGGATGATGAGGTATAAAGCAGGTTAACTTTGCTTCATTCCTCCATTTGTTTTCCCTCTGGACGATGCTGCCAGTGTCGAGCCAATGAGGAATTCTTGTCACAGAGACTCGAGAAACCCGGAAGCATGCACACGCCCACACACACACAAACTCATGCCTGTACAGTCGCAGACACACACCTACACACCTACAGTACATCCTGCCACACACACTCCTACACATGAGTCTGCAACACATAACACATTTACAGACTGCCACATTCTTCAGATTAATTATGTCAAACTCTCACAAACTGCCTCAAATATTCAACATTCAGCATGAAAACAGCTCTTTGAACAAGACCAAAGGGATTTGTCTCTGACTGACCAACCGCAGAAATGACATCATCACTGTCATAACACAACTGTTAAATGCAAAGGCAAAGTCATCATACTGGAAGGGTATCACAGTCAAGTCATCATACTGGAGGGGTATCACAGTCAAGTCATCATACTGGAGGGGTATCACAGTCAAGTCATCATACTGGAGGGGTATCACAGTCAAGTCATCATACTGGAGGGTATCACAGTCAAGTCATCATACTGGAGGGGTATCACAGTCAAGTCATCATACTGGAAGGGTATCACAGTCAAGTCATCATACTGGAGGGTATCACAGTCAAGTCATCATACTGGAGGGTATCACAGTCAAGTCATCATACTGGAAGGGTATCACAGTCAAGTCATCATACTGGAGGGGTATCACAGTCAAGTCATCATACTGGAGGGGGATCACAGTCAAGTCATCATACTGGAGGGGTATCACAGTCGTCATCATACTGGAGGGGTATCACAGTCAAGTCATCATACTGGAGGGGTATCACAGTCAAGTCATCATACTGGAGGGGTATCACAGTCAAGTCATCATACTGGAGGGTATCACAGTCAAGTCATCATACTGGAGGGGTATCACAGTCAAGTCATCATACTGGAGGGGTATCACAGTCAAGTCATCATACTGGAGGGGTATCACAGTCAAGTCATCATACTGGAGGGTATCACAGTCAAGTCATCATACTGGAGGGGTATCGCAGTCAAGTCATCATACTGGAGGGGTATCACAGTCAAGTCATCATACTGGAGGGGTATCACAGTCACATCATCATACTGGAAGGGTATCACAGTCAAGTTCATCATACTGGAGGGGTATCACAGTCAAGTCATCATACTGGAGGGGGATCACAGTCAAGTCATCATACTGGAAGGGTATCACAGTCAAGTTCGTCATACTGGAGGGGTTTCACAGTCAAGTCATCATACTGGAGGGGTATCACAGTCAAGTCATCATGCTGGAGGGGTATCACAGTCAAGTTCATCATACTGGAGGGGTATCACAGTCACATCATACTGGAGGGGTATCACCGTCAAGTTCATCATACTGGAGGGGTATCACAGTCACATCATACTGGAGGGGTATCACAGTCACATCATACTGGAGGGGTATCACCGTCAAGTTCATCATACTGGAGGGGTATCACAGTCACATCATACTGGAGGGGTATCACAGTCACATCATACTGGAGGGGTATCACCGTCAAGTTCATCATACTGGAGGGGTATCACAGTCACATCATACTGGAGGGGTATCACAGTCACATCATACTGGAGGGGTATCACCGTCAAGTTCATCATACTGGAGGGGTATCACAGTCACATCATACTGGAGGGGTATCACAGTCACATCATACTGGAGGGGTATCACAGTCACATCATACTGGAGGGGTATCACAGTCACATCATACTGGAGGGGTATCACAGTCAAGTCATCATACTGGAGGGGTTTCACAGTCAAGTTCATCATACTGGAGGGGTATCACCGTCAAGTTCATCATACTGGAGGGGTATCACAGTCAAGTCATCATACTGGAGGGGTATCGCAGTCAAGTCATCATACTGGAGGGGTATCACAGTCAAGTCATCATACTGGAGGGGTATCACAGTCAAGTTCATCATACTGGAGGGGTATCACAGTCAAGTCATCATACTGGAGGGGGATCACAGTCAAGTCATCATACTGGAAGGGTATCACAGTCAAGTTCGTCATACTGGAGGGGTTTCACAGTCAAGTCATCATACTGGAGGGGTATCACAGTCAAGTCATCATGCTGGAGGGGTATCACAGTCAAGTTCATCATACTGGAGGGGTATCACAGTCACATCATACTGGAGGGGTATCACCGTCAAGTTCATCATACTGGAGGGGTATCACAGTCACATCATACTGGAGGGGTATCACAGTCACATCATACTGGAGGGGTATCACCGTCAAGTTCATCATACTGGAGGGGTATCACAGTCACATCATACTGGAGGGGTATCACAGTCACATCATACTGGAGGGGTATCACCGTCAAGTTCATCATACTGGAGGGGTATCACAGTCACATCATACTGGAGGGGTATCACAGTCACATCATACTGGAGGGGTATCACCGTCAAGTTCATCATACTGGAGGGGTATCGCAGTCACATCATACTGGAGGGGTATCACAGTCACATCATACTGGAGGGGTATCACAGTCACATCATACTGGAGGGGTATCACAGTCACATCATACTGGAGGGGTATCACAGTCACATCATACTGGAGGGGTATCACAGTCACATCATACTGGAGGGGTATCACAGTCACATCATACTGGAGGGGTATCACAGTCACATCATACTGGAGGGGTATCACAGTCAAGTCATCATACTGGAGGGGTATCACAGTCACATCATACTGGAGGGGTATCACAGTCACATCATACTGGAGGGGTATCACAGTCACATCATACTGGAGGGGTATCACAGTCACATCATACTGGAGGGGTATCACAGTCACATCATACTGGAGGGGTATCACAGTCACATCATACTGGAGGGGTATCACAGTCACATCATACTGGAGGGGTATCACAGTCACATCATACTGGAGGGGTATCACAGTCACATCATACTGGAGGGGTATCACAGTCACATCATACTGGAGGGGTATCACAGTCACATCATACTGGAGGGGTATCACAGTCAAGTTCATCATACTGGAGGGGTATCACAGTCACATCATACTGGAGGGGTATCACAGTCAAGTTCATCATCTGCATTCCTATTTTGATTGATTAAATGCTTATAGCAACTTACTCATCAGTGCAACAATGCGTGAGCTAACACAGAACTAGGGCTTCTGCCATGTTGAAAGACTGGGTTCATTTTGAACAACGCACAGAATGTGTGTTTTATGAACCAGGCATTTGTCTAGCTCCGAATTACCATAGTTCAGTCTTACTCACTGGCTTGACTAATTAATAAATGTGTAGTAAACAGTATGGTGTTCTGTGTCTGGACACCAGGCTGTAAAATCCACACTCAGACGTGAGCTCACCTTTGGCTCTACGTCTGACCTTAAAGAGAGCATACAGGAGTCATGGGACCCGTTTCACTCCACAATGTTGTTCGCTCCCTTCTCTCAGTCCCCTCTCCCTGTCTCTTCTTATCCTCTCTCTCTCTTCCTCTCCCTGTCTCTTCTTATCCTCTCTCTCTCTCTCTTCCTCTCCCTGTCTCTTCTTATCCTCTCTCTCTCTTCCTCTCCCTGTCTCTTCTTATCCTCTCTCTCTCTCTCTCTCTTCCTCTCCCTGTCTCTTTTTATCCTCTCTCTCTCCTCCTCTCCCTGTCTCTCCTTATCCTCTCTCTCTCTCCTCCTCTCCCTGTCTCTCCTTATCCTCGCTCTCTCTCTTCCTCTCCCTGTCTCTTCTTATCCTCTCTCTCACTCAACTTCTCTCCCTCTCAATTCAATTCAAGGGCTTTATTGGCATGGGAAACATGTGTTAACATTGCCAAAGCAAGTGAGGTAGACAACATACAAAGTGAATATATAAAGTGAAAAACAACAAAAATTAACAGTAAACATTACACATACAGAGGTTCCTCTCTCTCTCTCTCTCTCTCTCAACTTCTCTCCCTCTCTCTCTCTCGCTCTCTCTCTCTTCCTCTCCCTATCCCTTCTTATTCTCTCCCTCTCTCTCTCTCAACTTCTCTCCCTGTCCCTTCTTATTCTCTCCCTCTCTTTCTCTCTCCTCTCACTGTCTCTTCTTATCCCCTCTCTCTCTCTCTCTCTCTCTCTCAACTTCTCTCCCTCTCTCTTTCTCTCTCTCTCTCTCTCTCTCTCTCTCGCTTCCTCTCCCTGTCTCTTATTATCCCCTCTCTCTCTCTCCCGCTCTCCTCTCCCAAACTCTTCTTATCTGCTTTCTCCCTCTCCTTCTCTCTCTCCCTCATTCTTTCTTTCCGACACACACACACACACACACACACACACACACACACACACACACACACACACACACACACACACACACACACACACACACACACACACACACACACACACACACACACACACACACACACACACACACTTGGAGCTGACCCATTAAGACAAAATAAAAAAATATTCAAACAGAATTGGCCCTTTACTCACTCTCTCTTTCTTCCTTTCATCCGATCACACTCTCTCACTCTGATGCTCTCTGGGTCTCTCAGGAAAAAGGAAAGTCACATCTGACGTAAGTCGCTTTTAGTTCAATCTTTCTTCCCATATCCTAATCTATCTCCCACCTATCCCACGCTCTCTTTCTTTCCCCATCTCCGAAGGCTACAGACATAAAAATCACTCACTTTAACTTTTATTTTGAATTCCTTTTCTTCTTGGCCATGTTCTGTTATAATCTCCACCCGGCACAGCCAGATGAGGACTGGCCACCCCTTATAGCCTGGTTCCTCTCTAGGTTTCTTCCTAGGTTCTGGCCTATTTCTCCAATTCTCCCTCTCGTATCTCTCATTCTCCCTATTTCTACCTCTCCACCTTCCATCTCTTCCTCTCTCATCTCCCTAGGCTACAATCATTCACTTAAACCTTAAACATAATTCCCTTTTTTCTGATGATTGCTGACAGGCTGTTTATAGTGAACCAGCGCCTATGAATGCTCCCATTGTTGACAGACTAGGCTAGTAGGGGGTGCTGGCGGTCAAGGTAGTGACTTATTGTTGACAGACTAGGCTAGTAGGGGGTGCTGGCGGTCAAGGTAGTGACTTATTGTTGACAGACTAGGCTAGTAGGGGGTGCTGGTGGTCAAGGTAGTGACTTATTGTTGACAGACTAGGCTAGTAGGGGGTGCTGGCGGTCAAGGTAGTGACTTATTGTTGACAGACTAGGCTAGTAGGGGGTGCTGGCAGTCAAGGTAGTGACTTATTGTTGACAGACTAGGCTAGTAGGGGGTGCTGGCAGTCAAGGTAGTGACTTATTGTTGACAGACTAGGCTAGTAGGGGGTGCTGGTGGTCAAGGTAGTGACTTATTGTTGACAGACTAGGCTAGTAGGGGGTGCTGGCGGTCAAGGTAGTGACTTATTGTTGACAGACTAGGCTAGTAGGGGGTGCTGGTAGTCAAGGTAGTGACTTATTGTTGACAGACTAGGCTAGTAGGGGGTGCTGGCAGTCAAGGTAGTGACTTATTGTTGACAGACTAGGCTAGTAGGGGGTGCTGGCAGTCAAGGTAGTGACTTATTGTTGACAGACTAGGCTAGTAGGGGGTGATGGCGGTCAAGGTAGTGACTTATTGTTGACAGACTAGGCTAGTAGGGGGTGCTGGCGGTCAAGGTAGTGACTTATTGTTGACAGACTAGGCTAGTACGGGGTGCTGGGAGTCAAGGTAGTGACTTATTGTTGACAGACTAGGCTAGTAGGGGGTGCTGGCAGTCAAGGTAGGAACTTATTGTTGACAGACTAGGCTAGTGGGGGGTGCTGGGACTCAATGTAGTGACTTATTGTTGACAGACTAGG